>NC_134087.1:118950168-119253198 GCF_000715075.1 Nicotiana tabacum
ACAAGTACCACCCCAACGATATGCTATGATCTCGTCAATCACAGTGGAACCAAGATACATGAATAGAATAATAATAACCGGCTCTCCTATAGCTCACATTGACATTAACTTCACGAGCAACTTAGTTGCCAATAACATAATCCACCTGGCACGGTCACAGACCTCCAATCCAAGCATATCATATAGAAGTAATCCAACAAGTACACATGTATATGCTAAGTGAAACAAGATTCTCATGCTCCTGGACTGGCATAAAAAACACTTTATATCGTAGGCATGAGCAAACTGCGCTGTCATAGCTCAAATCAACAAGTTAACACAGAATTAGTAATTACCAAGTTTGTTCTGGAATTTAGCATCTTGGAAATCTCAAGTATAGTCCAGATAGTTCTTAACAGAGTTACGAATACGAGAAACATTATACCTTTAAGCTCAATATCCTACTCTAGGCATATCATAGCCTACGTATCTTCCGAGCATGAATATTGGCTCGGTGCTTGCACACAGGTTCAAACCTCACATATATCCGCACTCACAGCGTATATTTATCACCATCAATTAGCTAGACTAGTGCATCTAATGAGTTAGATAAAATACTCTCCTCAATATGCCACAATCCCGAAATAGTATATTTTTGAGAATTCCCCGTCTCCAAATTCATAGATCACATAAATCACTGTAACTGATCACAACCTCAGCACCCAAATGACTGACACATCCCTCAAGTACAATCATCCCAAGATAATTATTTTCAAAAATTTTCTAAATACATAACAAGATCGAAATATTGGTAGTCGATCAACCAAGTGAGCGTTGAAACGCCAATAAACATCTGTTAATCAGAATGTAATGTGCACCCTTCTCAGGCCTTACCGAGCAGTTATAACATTCAATCTAAATATCTGAAACTGACTACTCTATCCAGAATTCATGACCTTTTCTTCAAAAAATGAACTGCCACCTCGTACATGAAAATATTAAACATGTACAACATACCACGTCTATTATGCCATCATTTTGCAAACGCAAGAATATCATTAGAATTTCTGGGCTATAGGAAAATTACATTCCGGCAGTTAGAAATCTTCTATTTACTCCCATTTAGGAGGAGTTAGTAATATACAATATGTCCCACTCACCTGTAGAAGGTATCCGGCTCGAACTATGGCAAAAACCATCAAGAAAACTTTCAAATCTGCTCACACATACCCAAGTTATCAAAACGGAATTCCTCTGGCTTGACCAGGCCATGTAGGTCACCAACCCAAAAATATTGCCATAAAACATCTGTAAAGCATCACAATATACGGTATATGAATCTGAAGCTGATGACAAAACCAACACTGGAGCTGTGGTCAAAGCTATCTTGAGCTTCTGAAAGCCCTTCTCACATTCGTTCGACCATACAAATGGTGCACCCTTCTGAGTCAACTTGGTCAAGGGCGATGCAATGGATGAAAAATCCCTCACAACTGGGATAGAATCGATACTAGTAGTCTCAGCTCTAACATCTAGCACAAACGCTAGATATGACAGACAACCCTTCCCAACTATACGCTGGGCTTTCAAGAAAGAAATTACTCTACTAGGAACATACTCAGTCATACCACGCCACTCAATCCGTGGTACACCCGGCATAGCCAAAGTAACTGTCTTAGCATGACAGTCTAAAATAACATGACACGGAAATAACCAATCCATGCCCAATATAACATCAAAGTCCACCATGCTCAATAGCAATAGATCAACTCGGGTCTCCAGACCCCCAATAATCACAACACATGACCTGTACACACGGTACACAACAACAATATCGCCCACCGGGGTAGATACATGAACATGTAAAGAAGGAAACTCTCGGGTCCTACCCAAATAATGAGCAAAATATGAGGACACATAAGAATAGGTGGAACCGGGATCGAATAATACAGAGGCATATCTGTGGCAGACTGGAAAATTCCTGTAATGACATCATTTGAAACAATAACATAAAAAAACAGGCCCGTCCACCGCCTGATCGACCTTAATCCCCGTAAGCAATAACCGACTCACCAACACGCCTCAAACTGGAACCAATATAGCACAAAATCGTGCAATCAACTTATTTAATAGCAAACTCCCCAACTTGGCTCAAAAGACATAGATCAAAACGCACTCAATAAATCATAATGCACATACTCTATTATTGTCGTAATACCATAGTGAGATTGAACTCACTCCTTCATAAGCTTGTGGAAACACAAATCATTTGGAATTTTAACTCTTCTGGAATTCTTGCATCCACTCACATAACAGTTAAGCCCACTCTCTAGGCGACCAAATTTAGATTTCAACACATATTCTTCACTTGTAAATGAGATCTTCTAATAGACAGTATAAGAATCGCACCACCTTAGAACACTCCGCAGGAGATAACCCACCTGTTTCACTTTTAATTAATATTTTTGTATACCTTCCACCGTCATTCACATTACACAATCACTTAGTCTTCCTGAGTCTAAACTCATACCGTAACATGAAATTTACTTCACTCCAAATAGGAGATATGAAAAGATTCTTCACGCGCCCATAACTCGGGGCTACACATCAGATCACAATGAAAATCAAACACTTAATAGTTCATCTATCATCATGCCGCCCTTCCTCGTCACCTCCAAGTTATATAGATATATCTCGCAGTACTAACATACTCCTCACGTGGCTATCCAACCATCATTCCCACTAATAGGGATAATACCAGACATATAATTTCAAAACTCTTGCTCTCACAATCAGCACTTCGGTGCTCAAGCCATAGGCAAGGATCCAGCCTCAAGTCCTCCAGACTGGCCTAACATCAAACTCACAGTGATTACGTCTCACCCTTCGACCGGGGAATTACAAGCCATCAAGGCACATCTAATACTGAGCGCTCGTTCGCGCATACAAACATGTGGAAGGAATTGTAAGAGTCATTTTTTCAAGCTGAATCAAAGACGCACGATAAGAATTCAAGAATATGAAGTCCTTCCTAAAGGTTTTGCAGCCTCTCGAGGATAAATATAAACGTCTCCGTACCGATCCGCGAGACTCTACTAAACCGGCTCATGACTCGCGAGACCAATTAACCTAGGCTCTGATACCAACTTGTCACGACCCAATTCCCGAACCTGGTCGTGATGGCGCCTCTCATGAAGACAAGGCCAGCCATTCAACCCAATTCATCCTTTTAAGACAATTAATTAACACAATTATAGTATAAACATGGTTTAATAATATTCAATAGCGGAAAGTATAGATAAAATACGGAAATCCAACCCAACTCAGCCCTAACCGGGGTGTCACAAGTCATGAGCTACTACAGAGTTTACTAAAATTCTACAAAGTATGGAATTAGGAACAAAGTCTGAAGATATCATAAATAACAGAAGATAAGGGAGAAAACGGGTTTGCGAACGCCATGCAACTACCTTGATAACTCCAATGAAAACTGAACAGCAGAAAACTCGCTCTATGCCTCAGGAATACCTGTACCTGCACACATGGTGCAGGGAGTAATATGAGTACTCCGACCCAATGAGTAATAAATATAAATAATGACTGAAGGTAAGAAAACACGTTAAGGCACACAACATTCTATACAGAAGCAGTGAAATCATTTAAAATAACAATTCAGTGAAACATCATGTGAAATTTCTTTTAAACTAGTAAAACAGGTAATTTGGCAGTAAAATGACGAGTAGAAATCTGCCCCTCGGGCTCAATATCAAAACAACAAGTAGAAATCTGCCCCTCGGATTCAGTATCAAAATAACAAGTAGAAATCTGCCCCTCGGGCTCAATATCTCAGAACAGTATCAGCCTCTCAGGCTCAGAACAGTATGAAGCAACCAGTCAATGAAACAAGAGCATATAATTATTATGGCAGATAATGCAGATAAGGAATAAATGCATGAGTGCAATGCAATGCATATGACGGTACCCTCTGGTACCCACTGTGGCGTGCAGCCCGAGCCATCCATATTTATTTATCGTCGACGACGCTCACTGGGGGTGTGTGCAGACTCCGGAGGGGCTCCTACAGCCCAATCGCAATATCAAGCCATCTCGTGGCATCAAATCTAGGCGCTCGACCTCATATCAATGTTAGATTCGTGTGTTATATTTCTATAATATGAGGCCGAGGGCCTAGATTTGATGCCACAAGATGGCTTGATATTGCGCTTGGGCTGTAGGAGCCCCTCCGGAGTCTGCACACACCCCTAGTGAGCGCCGTCGACGATAAATAAATGGATGGCTCGGGCTGCACGCCGCAGTGGGTACTAGAGTGTACCATCATATGCATTGCATTGCACTCATGCATTTGTTTTTTTATCTGTTATACCTGTCTCAGTATTTGGTACTCTAACTTAATTGACTTGTTGCTTCACTATTTGTTGTTCTAAACTGCCAGTTATAGTTTACTTTGTAATTTTTCCATGATTTCTTATTCTCAGCCTTTATTTATGTTTATTACTCACTGGGTCGGAGTACTCAGATTACTCCCTACACCTTGCGTGCAGACACCACAGGCTAAGTGAGGAATTGTTTAGCTGAGCAGGCAGTATCCGGGAGTATTGAGGTAGCTGCATGGCGTTCGCAACCTTGATCTCTCCCCTCTATCTCTATCTTTTATTCCGTATTTTTCCTAGACAGACTTGTAATAGGTGGATATTCTGTATTAGAGGCTCATATTCGTGACACTAGATTCTGTTGGGCTATGGTGTGGTATTTTAATTGAACTTCCGCAGATTTTATTATTAATTATACACTTGAATGAAATGACGTAGTAAATTCTCTGTGATATTTATCTATAATCTGAATAAGAATTTGGGATAATGTTGTTGAATGGTCGAGCTTGCCTAGCAGTGTGTTGGGCTCCATCATGACCGGGGTTGGGGTCGTGACAACTATTAATCCCATATGCATTAAATTCTTTTTATAATTTTTCATTTGTCGTATTGATTCTGGATTAATTAAATTTAATGTTGCAACCTTATTTCCTATAGCTGATAATTGCTCTTCTCTATAATGTCTATATAGTTGAGAGTTATTTGAAAAATATCCTGTATTATATAGTATTCCCGGATTAAGTAACCTTAGTTGATTTTGTTGAAAGATTTGTATATCTTTGTCTATATCTATTATTTCGTCTAATTTTTGATTTTCTTCTTGTCTTTTTGTAGTTAGAATTCTGGCTAACATATTATTACCTATTCTATTATCTGAAACACTTATTCGTGATCTTTCTTGGTTTTTTGTTCTTGACCCACCTGGAAAAAGGTCCATTTTTGTGGTTTTCTTATTTTAATTTTATCTTTTTGTGGTGTTATTTCAACTATTTTAATTGTTCTATTAAATCGTCTACTTTTGGGATTTCAGTCTTTATCTCTTTTTTTTTTTAATAATTTTATCTAGCTTTTTATTAATTTCTAAAAGTAATACTATTAGAGTATTATTCTGTTTTATTATTGTTTGATCAGTTTTCCCTGGGGAGTATAACTAGTCAGTCCCTCTGGATTGGGTTGAATTCTTTCTGTGAACTTTAATGCTTCTTCATATACTGGATCTAGTTCTAGTTGTAACTCACTCATGAAAGAGCGATCTAGTTCTAGTTCTTCTTGTTCCAATCCCGATTCTTATATAAGAGTTAAAAAAAGGAGTTAAAAAGTTAAAGTCAGTAAAAGTCGTCTAAAAAGTTAGGGTTAAAAAATTAAAATCGTCTTCTTAGATGGTATAGATGATATGACTGATGGTATGATAATATTAACAATATCAAATTGTAACGACCCGACCGGTCATTTTGAACTTTTGCACTTTGATCGCCAGTTCCCGAGCATGACTTGCCCCGTGTGACGTATTATGACTAATGTAGATCGTTAGTTTTGGTTTTCAGGAAAAATCAGAATGAATTTAAAGGAACAGTCTCAGTTGAAAGCTTTGAATTTGAAAGGTTTGACTAAGAGTTGACTAATTTGTATATGAGCTCGGATCGGAAATATGGATAGCTTCGTTGGGTGATTATGACTTAGGAGCGCGATCAGAATGCATTTTGGAAGTCCGTGGAAGGATTTGGCTTGAATTGGCAAAGTTAATATTTTGGTGAATTTCGGTTGATAGGTGAGATTTTGATCCGAGGGTCGGAATGGAATTCTAAGAGTTGTTGTTGCTTCATTATGTCATTTGTGATGTGTGTACAAAATTTCAGGTCATTTGGACGTCGTTTGGTCGACTTTTTGATCGAATACGGATTTAGGAAGTTTTGGAATTCTTAGGCGTGAATCCGAGGGTGATTTGATGTTTTGATGTTGTTTTGAGCGTTCCGAAGGTTGGAACAAGTTTGAATTATGTTATGAGGTGTGTTGGCATGTTTGGTCGGTGTCCCATGAGGCTTGGATATGTTTTGGAAGAGTTTTTGGAAGATTTTGTCGTTTTGAGCATAAACATATAATGATCTAAAGGTCCATTTTTAGTTCTAGAGATCGAAATTTGATTTCGAGATTTCCAGAATTTTGATAATGAATTATAAGACTGATCTGGAAAGTTTGGTCTAATTTCATCAAGTCGCGATTGTGTTTTTGACACGAAACATGAGTTAATTGTTTAACGAGCGAAATGGGTATTGAACTGAGCAAATGAGCTCCGAATTGAGTTTCGAATGAAGGGCTATGTTCGTATTATTATTTGTGACTCAGAGGAATAAGAATCATCAAATTCCGAGTTCGTATGATGGAGTTAGAGCCTTTTTAGTGAAAAGAAAAGCAGCTGCAATTTTCTGGGCAGTTTCTGCATTTTTCGCATGAGTGAACAGTAACCGCACATGCGTGAACAGTAGCCGTGTACAGTACCATGTACAGTAAACATGAACAGTATCCGTGTACAGTATCATGTACAATATATATGAACAGTACCCCTGTATACAGTACTCGTGAACAGTACCCACGAATAGTAAAATGCGTGAACAGTAACCACGAGAATTCTGGACAGAATGTCGAGTTCTGAAAATAGGACTTCGTCCCATTTCCATTTTTACCAAATTGGAGCTCGGGGAGAGACGATTTTTGGGAGATTTTCAGAGAAAACAACGGGGTAAGTGTTCTTAACTTAATTTTGGCTAGATTACCCGAATCTATTACTAGTTTTGGCATTTAATTGGTGATTTTAGTTGGGAAAATCTTGAAAACCCTCTTGGTTTAATTTGAAGATTTGAGGGTCGAGTTGATGTCGGATTTTAATAAAATTAGTATGGTTGGACTCGTGGTTGGATGATGTTTCATATTCCGTAATTTTTGTCGGGTTCCGAGATGTGGGCCCCACGGGCAAATTTTGAGTGCAATTTCAGATTTTTAATGGAAAATGTAGAATTTCATATGGAATTAATTCCTATAATTTTTATTAACTGAATCGAATTATTGTGGCTAGATTTGAGGCATTCAGAGGTCGATTTGAGAGACAAAGGCATCGCGAGCTAGAGGATTAGCCGGTTCGAGGTGAGTAATGATTGTAAATGATGTCCTGAGGGTTTGAAACCCCAGATTTGCACATTGTAGTGCTATATTGAGGTGAGACACGCGCTGGATGATGAGCACGGGGTTTTTTACTACTGGGGATTGTGACTTGGTCCATCCCGATTGATGATTTTACCGCATATTTGATTGAAACTTATTGTTTATCATCATGATTTGGGCTGATTGCCATACTCGGGCTTCGTGCCAATTATTTGAATCCTTTGGGAATTTTTATCACTATTTCCTCACTGTTTTGACTTATATTTAAACTCAGTCCTGTTGATAATTATTGTTTTACAAACTCAGCCGCTTTTATGCAGATTTGAAAACTCAAATGATATTTCTAAATGGTATTTTGGGCTGAGAACTACTGTTTTACAAATGCTCGAGGGGCTTATGATGATTTTCGGACTGAGTGAGGCCGAGGGCCATATGTGAGGATATGCTGAGTGATATGAGGCCGAGGGCCTTAGATACTGTTTATGCCACGAGGTGGCTTGAGTGATGTGAGGCCGAGGGCCTGAGATACTTTATATGCCACGCGGTGGCTTGAGTGATGTGAGGATATGCTGAGTGATGGATGCCACGAGGTGGCTTGATATAGCGCTTGGGCCGTAAGGGGCCCCTCCGGAGTCTGCACACCCACAGTGAGCGCGGGTACCCATTGTTCTAAGTGATTGATACTATGCCCGAGTGGCTGATATGAGTGATTGTGAGGTAGCCCGAGGGGCTGATACTATTCTGAGAGTGAGCCCGAGAGGCTGTTACTATTCTGATATTGAGCCCGAGGGGCTGTCACTGTTCTGATATTGAGCCCGAGGGGATGGTTCTGTTGATATTATGCCCGAGGGTTGGTTTGTTGTACATGTTTTGCCCGAGGGCTGTTTATATTTCTATCATTTTTGTTACTCACTTGTAAACTACTTGCTTTACTTGTTGGAAAAAGGGGATTTTCACTTGATTTCTCACTGCTTTACTGTTTAAAGTGATTTTACTGCTTCAGTGTGGAATGCCTTGTGTTTTTGCGTGATTTCTTGCCTTCAATCTTTATTTATTATTATTACTCACTGAGTCGGATTACTCACATTACTCCTTGCACCTTGTGTGTAGATTCAGGTAGGTTTTGGCTGATCGGAGGCAGAGTCATTAGGGTTTAGCAAGGTAGCTGCCGGCGTTCGCAGCATTGCTTTTGTCTCTCCTCATTTCATTAGTCTGTATTTGTACACTCTAGGCTTTCAGTTGTATTTATACCTTAGTAGATGCTCGTGACTTGTGACACCCCGGTTAGGGCTGTGTCGGGTTGTGCTTCCGTTAATTATATCATTAAATCATATTTAAACTGTTTATTAATGTTTAACTATTTTTGAAAAGGCGATATGGGTTTGTTGGCTGGCCTTGTCTTCACGAGAGGCGCCATCACGACCGGAGCGGGGTTTGGGTCGTGACAAGTTGGTATCAGAGCCTAGGTTACATATGTCTCACGAGTCATGAGCACTCAGTATCAGATGTGCCTTGATGGCTTGTGATTCCCCGATCGAGGGGCGAGATGTTATCTCTGTGAGTTTAATGTTGGGACAGTCTAGAGGACTTGAGGCCGAATATTTGCCTAGGGCTTGAGCACCGAGGTGCTGATTGTGTGAGTAAGTATTTTTGAACTTATATGTTCGGTAGTGTCCCTATTAGTGGGAGTGATGGCTGGATAACTATGTGATGAGTATGTTAGTACTGCGAAATGTATCCACCTTGATTTGAGGTATAGCCCCAAGTTATGGGTGTGCAAAGACTCTTTTCATGTGTCCTAGTTGGGAGTGAAGTAAATTTCATGTTGCGGTATGAGTTCAGACTCAGGAAGACTAAGTGACTGCGTAATGGATATGACGGTGGAAGGTATACATAAATGTTAGTTTAAGGCAAAGAAGGTGGGTTATCTCATGCGAAGTGTTATGAGGTTGTACGATCCTTATGTGTCTATTAGATTTGCGAGTGAAGGATATGTGTTGCAACTTAAATTGGGTCGCTTAGTGAGTGGGTGTAACTGTTGCGAGAGTGGAATGCGAGATTTGCAGAAGAGTTAAAATTCTAGATGATCTGTGTTTTCACAAGCTTATAAAAGATTTGAGTTTAATCTCATTATGGTATCATGGCATCAATAGAGTATAATCGTTATGAGTTATTGAGCGTGTGTTGATCTATGGCTTCGAGCCAAGTGGGGGAGTCCGCTATTGAATAGTTGATTGCACGGTTATGTGCTCTAATGGTTCCAATTCGAGGCGTATTTGTAAATCAGTTGTGGCTCGAATAAAGGAAATTTCAATAAAGGCTATGTTATGCTTTATGGGTGTACGAGAATCGGGGAATGACTTGAGTTGTGGTTGGTAATGAATGCTCGGTGCATAGAGAAGGAAGTTGCTTGGTTATATTGGAATGAGGTCGCATTCTACAGTGTCGAAGTGCTAATGAAACACATGTTGTTCGGTTCGTTTAATCAATCTAACTATGGTTTGAGTAGTGTGGATGACTCTAGAGAATGGTCCTACTGTGTTCAAAACTCTACATGCAATAATTGGAGGCTTCTAAGTTGTACTTATGGATAAAAACTGAGTTTTCAGTGGAAGATGGCAAGACTTGTGGTATTTTCTATATTAATTATGGGATTCTATATATCCGTATCGGGAAGGTGAAGGTAATGGATTTGGGGAACACTTAAAGAGTATTCAACGGCTTAGGAGCCTTAGACGGTGTAGCTTTATGCTTGGGTTTTGAGTGATAAGCCTAGGTTGAGGAAATTATGGTGCTATAGCAAGAAGGAATATCAAGTTGAAGATGAATCAGAAGGAATTTAGATAGATGGGGTATCTTGATAGTAGACCAAATCGGTATGGTAAGGATATGATTAATTCCTTGTGTGTGTTCGAGGTAATGAGTTCCTACAGCTATTTTGCAACAATGCTCTTGGGTTTTGATGGCTTGCTTAGCTTGGTCTAGTTAGAAGGATTCAGTCCTGGCAGTTGAATTTGTGCAAATGGAATTGGGAGAGTTCTTATTGATTTTTACCATGGTTGGAGAGGTGCAATTTCTCTGAGTGTGAGAAGCATATGATATGTAATGATTTTTCTTCTAGATGGGATCAATGGAAGTTCTTGGCTAGATGAGTTACAGTTCAGTTCTGAAAGGAAGTTCATAAAACTCTTAGGCAGCGGGTAGCCTCAGATGATTAAGGAAATGGTACTGCTAATTGGAAATGATTTGACGAGAGTCTATGTTTTAGTAAAAGGGCAATGTTATTAAGTTGATAGCACTTCGGTAGTATTGCGACACCTTCTTTTAATATCGATTGATGATATTCGGGTTTGCTTGGTGGCACAGGGAAATTTTAGAGTATCTATAGTGGAATAATTGGGTATTAGAGGTATGACATATATTCAGACGGCGAAATTGGGATAGGATATGGTGATTCATGTTCCGTATGGATGTGGAGACGGAAGTTCTCATATTCAGGCTATGTTGTGATTGTAGATGGTGTGTATCAACACTGTTTAGTGACTACCGAGATTTGGAGGCCCGAGTGGATCTTTCTTTGCTTGGTATGTTAGATTTTGGATGTGATCTTGGGGATTTAGACTGATCATCTCAGTGTTGGGTTATTTTGGACTATTGCGTTATGGACTAGGTTAGAAATGCCAAAGGTTGAGTGGCGATGTGCGTCGGGTTATGTTCTAGTGGAGTGGTTTATATTTCATAGACCCAACGGACGGCTGGGAAGGATTGCTTTTCTTCATTGGGCCTTTGTGATGGATGTCAGTGCAGAGGTTTCTACCATTGATTCAGTTCCGGTGTTGAGGGACTTTTCGAAAGCATTTCTTGTGGCCGGGCATGTCGTCGGGCGAGGTTGTGGATTTCGGTATTTATGTGATGTCGGGCACCATATCGTATGGCTCCGGCAGGATTTATGGTAGTTGAAAGAGCAGCTTTAGGCTTCCTTGGTAAGGAGTTAGTTGGCAGGCCAATGTGGATGCGTGTTCTAGCATGAGTCGGCTTGGTTGGCCCCGAATTGTATTGTTGAGGGATACGTTGATTCGACCGTTATTAAGCTTATTAGTGATCTGGGGAGATCTATGAGTTGCCTTTCTGTGTTGCGAGACATTATGATTTATTGGTTATGGGCACATATGGTGCGGTTCTAATGGGGTTCATAGTGGAAGTCGAGCGGGAAGAGTAATCGGGTGTTTCTCGGTGAATGGTGTATCGGTTAAGTCCTATCGGGTTTACGTGGTATATATTACTTGTTTCACCGTTGGTGTAATGATTTGCTTTGGTTCCAGACGTCAAATTGTGCGTGGTTGTCAATTTCGAGCATAATGACTTGAGGTGTCCTATGTGGAGCAGTGTTTGGATAGGATCGCGCATTATAGCGAAGCTATGTGGAGATATGACCTTGCGGGTTAGATTCGTGTGTCCTATTCTATGATGTGAGACGGGTTCTCAGCCCTGCGTTGTGGTGGTACTGGTGAGCTTGAGGTACAACTCTTTCATTTGAGTCATTTTCATGATTTGAGTATGTTCAGACCGTTGCTTATTGGTGCGCGTATTATGCTAGATGTGGCTTAGGCCTCTATTGGTGTGACATGTCACCAGGGTAGTGTGTTGGGTCAGAGGAGATCGTTGGGATCATTAATGAAAATAAACGGATTCGATTTCAGCATGTTTGATGGGTAAACATCGAGGTTCGGTTCAAAAAAAAAATTGCTATGGTAATTGCTAGAGGAGAAATAGCTTCATGAACGGTTGATCTGAGAAATGGTTATGGTTTATTGTGTGTTTCATTTATCGTTGGCAGTATATGAAAGTGTTGGAATGAGACTTTAGCTGATAAGAGGTTTTCTATCGGTATTTGGTTGTTATGGGCAGCTGCTGTGAATAGAAGTTATTGCTGCGAGCATTAGAGTTATATGGTATATCATGGGATTGCTCCCGAGGTTGCAGGCATGGGTTACTACAGCCAGTTCGGGTCTATTCAAAGTAGAGGTGTGAGGTTTTGATCGTATTGATGGTTTCAGAAGTGAAAATGTGGTTCTATGGTTTATGGGCTAGATTGGATTGTGTAATTTTAGTTAAACGGTATTATCATACCTATATGAGATAGGGTGACGTGGGATCACCCCCGTCTATATGCATGGTAAGGTTATTTAGCAATTGGTGGGCTTTTAGAACAGCTCTAGGTACGTTCGAGGACGAACGCGTGTTTAAGTGGGGGAGGATGTAACAACCCGACCGGTCGTTTTGAACTTTTGCACTTTGATCGCCAGTTCCCGGGCATGACTTGCCCTATGTAACGTATTATGACTGATGTAGATCCTTGATTTTGGTTTTCAGGAAAAATCAGAATGAATTTGAAGGAACAGTCTCAGTTGAAAGCTTTGAATTTGAAAGGTTTGACTAAGAGTTGACTTATTTGTATTTGAGCTCGGATCGGAAATTTTATGATTTGGATAGCTTCGTTGGGTGATTTATGACTTAGGAGTGCGATCGGAATGCATTTTGGAAGTCCGTGGAAGGATTTGGCTTGAATTGGCAAAGTTAATATTTTGGCGAATTTCAATTGATAGGTGAGATTTTGATCCGAGGGTCGTAATGGAATTCCGAGAGTTGCTGTAGCTTCGTTATGTCATTTGTGATGTGTGTGCAAAATTTCAGGTCATTTGGACGTCGTTTGGTCGACTTTTTGATCGAATTCGGATTTCGGAAGTTTTGGAATTCTTAGGCTTGAATCCGAGGGCGATTTGATGTTTTGATGTTGTTTTGAGCATTCCGAAGGTTGAAACAAGTTTGAATTATGTTATGGGGTGTGTTGGCATGTTTGGTCGGGGTCCCGTGAGGCTCGGATATGTTTTGGAAGAGTTTTTGGAATATTTTGTCGTTTTTTGAGCATAAGCATGTAATGATCCAAAGGTCCATTTTTAGTTCTAGAGATCGAAATTTGATTTCAGAACTTCCGGAATTTTGATAATGAATTATAGGACTGATCTGGAAAGTTTGGTCTAATTTCATCAAGTCGCGATTGGGTTTTTGACACGAAACATGAGTTAATTGTTTAACGAGCGAAATGGGTATTGAACTGAGCAAATGTGCTCCGAATTGAGTTTCGACTGAAGGGCTATGTTCGTATTATTATTTGTGACTCATAGGAACAAGAATCATCAAATTCCGAGCTCGAATGATAGAGTTAGAGCCTTTTTAGTGAAAAGAAAAGTTGTAGCAATTTTCTGGGCAGATTCTGCATTTTTCGCACGTGTGAACAGTAACCACACCTGCGTGAACAGTATCCGTGTACAGTACCATGTACAGTAAACATGAACAGTATTCGTGTACAGTACCGTGTACAATACATATGAACAGTACCCCGTATACAATACCCATGAACAGTACCCATGAATAGTAAAAAATGCGTGAACAGTAACCACGGAAATTCTGGACAGAATGTTGAGTTCCCATTTTCCATTTTTACCAAATTGGAGCTCGGGGAGAGGCGATTTTCGGGAGATTTTCAGAGAAAACAACGGGGTAAGTGTTCTTAACTTAATTTTGGTTAGATTACCCGAATCTATTACTAGTTTTGGGTTTAATTGGTGATTTTAGTTGGGAAAATCTTGAAAACCCTCTTGGTTTAATTTGAAGATTTGAGGGTCGAGTTAATGTCGGATTTTAGTAAAATTGGTATGGTTGGACTCGTGGTTGGAAGAGGTTTCATATTCCGCAATTTTTGTAGGGCTCTGAGACGTTGGCCCCAAGGGCAAATTTTGAGTGCAATTTCGGATTTTTAATGGAAAATATAGAATTTCATATGGTTAATTCCTATAATTTTTATTAACTGAATCAAATTATTTTGGCTAGATTTGAGGCATTCAGAGGTCGATTTGAGAGACAAAAGCATCGCGAGCTAGAGGATTAGCCGGTTCGAGGTGAGTAATGATTGTAAATGATGCCTTGAGGGTTTGAAACCCCGGATTTGCACATCGTAGTGCTATATTGAGGTGAGACACGCGCTGGATGATGAGCACGGGGTCTTTTACTACCGGGGATTGTGACTTGGTCCATCCCGATTGATGATTTTACCACATATTTGATTGAAACTTATTTGTTATCATCATGATTTGGGCTGATTGCCATACTCGGGCTTCGTGCCAATTATTTGAATCCTTTGGGAATTTTTATCACTATTTCCTCACTGTTTTGACTTATATTTAAACTCAGTCCTGTTGATAATTATTGTTTTACAAACTCAGCCGCTTTTATGCAGATTTGAAAACTCAAATGATATTTCTAAATGGTATTTTGGGCTGAGAACTACTGTTTTACAAATGCTCGAGGGGCTTATGATGATTTTCGGACTGAGTGAGGCCGAGGGCCATATGTGAGGATATGCTGAGTGATATGAGGCCGAGGGCCTTAGATACTGTTTATGCCACGAGGTGGCTTGAGTGATGTGAGGCCGAGGGCCTGAGATACTTTATATGCCACGCGGTGGCTTGAGTGATGTGAGGATATGCTGAGTGATGATGCCACGGGGTGGCTTGATATAGCGCTTGGGCCGTAAGGGGCCCCTCCGGAGTCTGCACACCCACAGTGAGCGCGGGTACCCATTGTTCTAAGTGATTTATACTATGCCCGAGTGGCTGATATGAGTGATTGTGAGGTAGCCCGAGGGGCTGATACTATTCTGAGAGTGAGCCCGAGAGGCTGTTACTGTTCTGATATTGAGCCCGAGGGGCTAGCGCTGTTCTTATATTGAGCTCGAGGGGCTGGTTCTGTTGATATTATGCCCGAGGGGCGGTTTGTTGTACATGTTTTTCCCGAGTGGCTGTTTACATTTCTATCATTTTTGTTACTCACTTGTAAACTACTTGCTTTATTTTTGGAAAAAAGGGGATTTTCACTTGATTTCTCACTGCTTTACTATTTAAAGTGATTTTACTTCTTCAGTATGGAATACCTTGTGTTTTTGCGTGATTTCTTGTCTTCAGTCTTTATTTATTATTATTACTCACTGAGTCGGAGTACTCACATTACTCCCCGCACCTTGTGTGCAGATTCAGGTATTTTTTGGCTGATCGGAGGCAGAGTCATCAGGGTTTAGCAAGTTAGCTGCCGGTGTTCGCAGCACTGCTTTTCTCTCTCCTCATTTCATTAGTCTGTATTTTTACACTCCAGGCTTTCAGTTATATTTATACCCTAGTAAATGCTTGTGACTTGTGACATCCCGGTTAGGGCTGTGTCGGGTTGTGACTCCGTTTATTATATCATTAAATCATATTTAAACTGTTTATTAATGTTTAACTATTTTTGAAAAGGCGATATGGGTTTGTTGGCTGGCCTTGTCTTCAAGAGAGGCGCCATCACGACCGGAGCAGGTTTTGGGTCGTGACACAAATGCAATTGTTTTCTCTATATATCCGTATAAACACTACTACTGTATTGTAGATATATAAAATGTACGTCCAAATCTACTATCGAATTAAATACGGTTTCTATGTCTAATATAAATTCTTCCAAACTTTGAGTAAGGCTCCTGTCATGACCCAAACCCCCGCTCCGGTCGTGATGGCGCCTCTCATGAAGACAAGACCAACCAACAAACCCATATCGCCTTTTCAAAAATAGTTAAACATTAATAAACAGTTTAAATATGATTTAATGATATAATTAACGGAAGCACAATCCGACACAGCCCTAACCGGGGTGTCACAAGTCACGAGCATCTACTAGGGTATAAATATAACTGAAAGCCTGGAGTGTACAAATACAGACTAATGAAATGAGGAGAGAGAAAAGCAGTGCTGCGAACGCCGGCAGCTACCTTGCTAAACCCTGATGACTCTGCCTCCGATCAGCCAAAAAATACCTAAATCTGCACACAAGGTGCATGGAGTAATGTGAGTACTCCGACTCAGTGAGTAATAATAATAAATAAAGACTGAAGGCAAGAAATCATGCATAAACACAAGGTATTCCATACTGAAGCAGTAAAATCACTTTAAACAGTAAAGCAGTAAGAAATCAATTGAAAATCCCTTTTTTCCAACAAGTAAAGCAAGTAGTTTACAAGTGAGTAACAAAAATGGTAGAAATGTAAAAGCCCCTCGGGCAAAAGATGTACAACAAACCGCCCCTTGGGCAAAATATCAACAGAACCAGCCCCTCGGGCTCAATATCAGAACAGTGCCAGCCCCTCGGGCTCAATATCAGAACAGTAACAACCCCTCGGGCTCACTCTCAGAATAGTATCAGCCCCTCGGGCTACCTCACAATCACTTATATCAGCCCCTCGGGCATAGTATCAATCACTTAGAACAATGGGTACCCGCGCTCACTGTGGGTGTGCAGACTCCGGAGGGGCCCCTTACGTCCCAAGAGCTATATCAAGCCACCTCGTGGCATCATCACTCAGCATATCCTCACATCACTCAAGCCACCGCGTGGCATATAAAGTATCTCAGGCCCTCGGCCTCATATCACTCAGCATATCCTCACTCAAGCCGCCTCGTGGAATAAATAATATCTCATGCCCTCGGCCTCATATCACTCAGCATATCCTCACATATGGCCCTCGACCTCACTCAGTCCGGAAATCATCATAAGCCCCTCGGGCATTTGTAAAACAATAGTTCTCAGCCCAAAATACCATTTAGAAATATCATTAGAGTTTTCAAATCTTCATAAAAGCGGTTGAGTTTGTAAAACAATAATTATCAACAGGACTGAGTTTAAATATAAATCAAAACAGTGATGAAATAGTGATAAAAATTCCCAAAGGATTCAAATAATTGGCACGAAACCCAAGTATGACAATCAACTCAAATCATGATGATAAAAAATAAGTTTCAATCAAATATGCGGTAAAATCATCAATCGGGATGGACCAAGTCACAATCCCCGATAGTAAAAGACCCCGCGCTCATCATCCAGCTCGTATCTCACCTCAATATAGCACTACGATGTGCAAATCCAGGGTTTCAAACCCTTAGGACATCATTTACAATCATTACTCACCTCAAACCGGCTAATCCTCTAGCTCGCGATGCCTTTGTCTCTTAAATTGACCTCCGAATGCCTCGAATCTAGCCACAATAATTCGATTCAATTAATAAAAATTATAGGAATTAATTCCATATGAAATTCTACATTTTCCATTAAAAATCCGAAATTGCACTCAAAATTTGCCCATAAGGCCCACATCTCGGAATATGAAAAAAGTCACGAAATATGAACCACCATCCAACCAATTAAATTTTACCAAAATCCGACATCGGATTGGCTTTCAAATCTTAAAAATTCATCTTTATGGAATTTTAGAAAACTCCTCCATTTCTCTTCAAATATCAATAATCTAACGCCAAAAATGAAGATTTATTCATGAAATATAATCACAAGGGATTCAAGAACACTTACCCCAAGAATTCCCGGGATTTCTCGCTCAAAATTGCCCAAAACCCGAGCTTGCCAGTAAAAAAATGATCAAAAACCGGACTGCTGGACTTAAAACTGTCCAGAATTTTGGGGGTACTGTTCATACATTTTTACTGTTCACATACTGTTCACATGTACTGTACATGGGTACTGTTCACGCAGGTGCGGTCATTATTCACACATGCAAAAAATGTAGAAACTGCCGAGAAAATTGTAGCAACTTTGCTTTTCACTAAAAAGGCTCTAACTCTATCATACGAACTCGGAATTCGATGATTCTTGTTCCTATGAGCCACAAATAATAATACGAACATATCCCTTCAGTCGAAACTCAATTCAGAGCTCATTTGCTCAGTTCAATACCCATTTTTCTCGTTAAATAATTAACTCATGTTTTGTGTCAAAAACCCAATCGCGACTTGATGAAATTAGACCAAACTTTCCAGATCAGTCCTATAATTCATTATCAAAATTCCGGAAGTCTCAAAATCAAATTTCAATCTCTAGAACTAAAAATGGACCTTTGGATCATTACATGCTTATGCTCAAAACGACAAAATCTTCCAAAAACTCTTCCAAAACATATCTAAGCCTCATGGGACCCCGACCAAACATGCCAACACATCCCATAACATAATTAAAACTTGTTCCAACATTAGGAACACTCAAAACAACATCAAAACATTAAATCACCCTCGGATTCAAGCCTAAGAATTCCAAAACTTCCGAAATCCGAATTCGATCAAAAAGTCAACCAAACGACGTCCAAATGACCTGAAATTTTGCACACACATCACAAATGACATAACGAAGCTACAAAAACTCTCAAAATTTCATTCCGACCCTCGGATCAACATCTCACCTCTCAACTGGAATTCGCCAAAATATTAACTTTGCCAATTCAAGCTAAATCCTTCCACGGACTTCCAAAATGCATTCTGATCGCGCTCCTAAGTCATAAATCACCCAACGAAGCTATCCAAATCATAAAATTTCCGATCCGAGCTCATAAACAAATAAGCCAACTCTTAGTCAAACCTTTCAAATTCAAAGCTTGCAACTGAGACTGTTCCTTCAAATTCATTCTAATTTTTCCTGAAAACCAAAACCAACGATCTACATCAGTCATAATACGTTACACATGGCAAGTCATGCCCGGGAACTGGCGATCAAAGTGCAAAAGTTCAAAACGATCGGTCAGGTCGTTACAACAAGAGAAGACAACACTTATAGAGCAGGTAAAGGTATTGGAACACAGGGTACAAGCATTGAGATTTGAATTATCCCAGACTCAAGTTATTTCTCAACAAGACACAGAGATGAACAGTCCAAAATAGAGTTCTTCATCTCAAACAAAAATGGATGAGAAGGGTGTGCGTTCCCCAATGAATGCAGCAAGATCCACTGTATCGGATAATAATACAGCTAATCTGGTTCAAACGGTAACCGGTAAAGACACATCAAATCCGTTTATGGCTGTCACTTTGCCAAAAAGTGAAGATGAAGGTCCATCGAGAAGAAGACTACCCAGAACATTAACACAGGGAGAAGCGTTAAAAAAGAAGGGTATAATTTCAAAAAAGAAAAAAATAAAAAAATAGAAAATATAATCAAACAGACATTAGAAAATTTTTTTCAAGAAAAGGAAGAACAAGACAAACACATGGTTAAGAATCTAAGTCCAAGTCCAAGTCCAAATCTAGAAAGGACCCAAAGTTCAGGAGAAGATGATAACTATGAAGACAACCTAAATTATCAAGATGCTCAAGATCCATATGAAGATGAGTCAGAAATGAGTTTTGATACAATAGCTATACATAATTGAGACACATAAAAGCGAAGTCTCAGTTAAACAACAAGTAAATAGCACCAAAGACAAAGGAAAAAATGACAAGGCTGGTATACAGAGCAATAATGTTAGCGTACCAATGAGAAAAACAAGAGAGTAAAGAAGATGTGACAGGAAGAAATGCTAGCTGTGCTAAAAGACAAAAGTGACAAGTAACATAAATTAGAGAAGATGTGACAAGAGGTAATGTTAGTTGTGCTAAAAGACAAGTTAAAATTTTGAGTGGAAGAAAAAGTTACGAACACGAAAGGAATCTCCGACCAAGCCATGTGAAGATGGGGCCCAATGAAGTACCCTGCAAGGATAGACAAGATAGATTTCAAAAGAGTTTGGAATCCATTTTTCAAATCTGTTCAAAAATTTAGCTATAAAAGGGAGAAGAAAGCAGAAGAAAAACAAGATAGAACAAGAAGAAAAACACTTTGAAGAAAACCCCTCCAACCAACTTTTCATCATCAACCAAAATCCCTCTCCCAAAACACTTTGTAAAATATTTCTTTATGAATACTTTAGTAGTTCCTCCTCTAAGCTTGTAAAATAAATAAGTCTTTATGCTTAAGTGTGATCGCTTTTAATTCTCAAAGCTCAGTAGACTTTTTTGAGTTTCCCGAAAGGGAAATCTCTCTCCTATAAGCATGTAAGTTACTCATCTTTATCTAAATTATGTTTATGCTAAATATTACCCCTGTTTATTTTAAAATTTTTTGTTATTCTGTATAGTTTTATGTTTCAAGTTCATATGCTCGATTATTAGATATCACTCTTAGTATATGGTTAGCTTCCCAATTTCTTAACAATTATGATGGATTAACCTGTAAATTCCTAGGAGAAACTGGTTAAGTAAAACCCGAAAACAATTAAGAAGGGTATAAGTATTTAACCATGGCCGAGGTGAGGTTAAAGAAATAAGAGTTAAGAAAAGTGTTAAAATCTTTAACAAATTGGGAAGAAGAGATGAACAGAGTGGATTAAAAAAAAGCGTAGTAAAGGGGTAATCTCAGTTCATAATTTAGATAATATGGTAACGATACAAGTCTATAGAATAAGAGAGAGAGAGAGAGAGAGAGAGAGAGAGAGAGAGAGAGAGAGAGAGAGAGAGAGAGTACCGAGTAGGATTTTCACAACATAAGAGTTTAATCGCAAAAAATAATTTTATTGTTAATGTCCAATAATCGTAATAACTATACAAATTCAGAAAGCTTTGCTAGGAGCCTTACTCAAAGTTTGGAAGAATTTATGTTAGATATAGAAACCGGATTTTATTCGATAGTAGATTTGGCCATACATTTTATATATCTACAATACAATAGTAGTATTTGTTCAGATATATATAGAAAATAACTGCATTTGATATTATTAATATTATCATACCATCAGTCATATCATCTATACCATCTAAGAAGACGATTTTAATTTTTTAACCCTAACTTTTTAGACGACTTTAACTGACTTTAACTTTTTAACTCCTTCTTTTAACTCTATACCCCCTCTTATATTGGTATCAGAGCAAGAAGATTTTTGGACCAAACAATTTATGAAACAACTTATAGCTTTCTAGATTTGTATAATTATTACGATTATTAGACATTAACAATAAAATTATTTTTTGCGATTAAACTCTTATGTTGTGAAAATCTTACTCGGTACTCTCTCTCTCTTATTATATAGACTTGTATAGTTACCATATTATCTAAATTATGAACCGAGATTACCCCTTTACTACTCTTTTTTTAATCCACTCTGTTCATTTCTTCTTCCCAATATGTTAAAGATTTAATACTTTTCTTAACTCTTATTTCTTTAATAGATTGGGAAGAAGAGATGAACAGAGTGGATTAAAAAAAAAAGAGTAGTAAAGGGGTAATCTCAGTTCATAATTTAGATAATATGGTAACTATACAAGTCTATATAATAAGAGAGAGAGAGAGTACCGAGTAAGATTTTCACAACATAAGAGTTTAATCGCAAAAAATAATTTTATTGTTAATGTCCAATAATCGTAATAATTATACAAATCTAGAAAGCTTTGCTAGGAGCTGTAACGACCCGACCGGTCGTTTTGAACTTTTGTACTTTGATTTCCAGTTTTCGGGCATGACTTGCCCTGTGTAACGTATTATGACTGATGTAGATCGTTAGTTTTGGTTTTCAGGAAAAATCGGAATGAATTTGAATGAACAGTCTCAGTTGAAAGCCCTTAATTTGAAAGGATTGACTAAGAGTTGACTTATTTGTATATGAGCTCGGATCGGAAATTTTATGATTTGTATAGCTTCGTTGGGTGATTTATGACGGAGCTCGATCGGAATACATTTTGGAAGTCCGTGGAAGGATTTGGCTTGAATTAGCAAAGTTAATATTTTGGCGAATTCTGGTTGATAGGTGAGATTTTGATCCGAGGGTCAGAATGGAATTCCGAGAGTTGGTGTAGCTTCGTTATGTCATTTGTGGTGTGTGAGAGAAATTTCAGGTCATTTGGACGTCGCTTGGTCAACTTTTTGATCGAATTCGGATTTCGGAAGTTTTGGAATTCTTAAGCTTGAATTCGAGGGTGATTTGATGTTTTGATATTGTTTGGAGCGTTCCGAAGGTTGGAACAAGTTTGAATTATGTTATGGGGTGTGTTGGCATGTTTGGTCAGGGTCCCATGAGGCTCGGATATGTTTTGGAAGTGTTTTTGGAAGATTTTGCCGTTTTGAGCATAAGCATGCAATGATCCAAAGGCCCATTTTTAGTTCTATAAATCAAAATTTGATTTCGAGACTTCCGGAATTTTGATAATGAATTATAGGACTTATCTGGAAAGTTTGGTCTAATTTTATCAAGTCGCGATTGGATTTTTGACACGAAACATGAGTGAATTGTTTAACGAGCGAAATGGGTATTGAACTGAGCAAATAAGCTTAGAATTGAGTTTCGACTGAAGGGCTATGTTCGTATTATTATTTGTGACTCATAGGAACAAGAATCATTGAATTCCGAATTTGTATGATGGAGTTAGAGCCTTTTTAGTGAAAAGAAAAACTGCTGCAATTTTCTGGGCAGTTTCTGCATATTTTGCACGTGTGAACAGTGACCGCACATGCGTGAACAGTACCCATGTACTGTTCACGTGAACAGTACACGTGAACAGTACCCGTGTACAGTACATATGAACAGTACCCCGTATACAATACCCATGAACAGTACCGTGAACAGTACCCATGAATAGTAAAATACGTGAACAGTAACCACGGAAATTCTGGACAGAATGTTGAGCATTTTTACCAAATTGGAGCTTGAGGAAAGGCAATTTTCGGGAGACTTTCAGAGAAAACAACGGGGTAAGTGTTCATAACTTAGTTTTGGTTAGATTACCCGAATCTATTACTAGTTTTGACATTTAATTGGTGATTTTAATTGGGAAAATTTTGAAAACTCTCTTGGTTTAATTTGAAGATTTGAGGGTCGAGTTGATGTCGTATTTTAGTAAAATTGGTATGGTTGGACTTGTGGTTGGATGAGGTTTCATATTCCATAATTTTTGTCGGGTTCCGAGACGTGGGCCCCACGGGCGAATTTTGAGTGCAATTTCGGATTTTTAATGGAAAATATAGAATTTCATATGGAATTAATTTCTATAATTTTTATTAACTGAATCGAATTATTGTGGCTAGATTCGAGGTATTCGGAGGTCGATTTGAGAGACAAAGGCATCACGAGCTAGAGGATTATCCGGTTCGAGGTGAGTAATGATTGTAAATGATGTCCTGAGGGTTTGAAACCCCATATTTGCACATCGTAGTGCTATATTGAGGTGAGACACGTACTGGATGATCAGCGCAGGGTCTTTTACTACCGGGGATTGTGACTTGGTCCATCCCGATGTATGATTTTACCGTATATTTGATTGAAACTTATTTGTTATCATCATGATTTGGGCTTATTGCCATATTTGGGCTTCGTGCCGACTATTTGAATCCTTCGTGGACTTTTATCACTGTTTCCTCACTATTTTGACATACTACTTGAACTCAGAAGCACTACTGTTTTACTGATGCCCAAGGGGCTTGTGATGATTTCTGGACTGAGTGAGGCCGAGGGCCATATGTGAGGATATGCTGAGTGATATGAGGCCGAGGGCCTGAGATACTATTTATGCCTTGAGGCGGCTTGAGTGATGTGAGGCCGAGGTCCTGAGATACTTTATATGCCACACGGTGGCTTGAGTGATGTGAGGATATGCTGAGTGATGATGCCACGAGGTGACTTGATATAGCGCTTGGGCCGTAAGGGGCCCTTCTAGAGTCTGCACACCCATAGTTAGCGCGGGTACCCATTGTTCTGAGTGATTGATACTATGCCCAAGGGGCTGATATGAGTGATTGTGAGGTAGCCCGAGGGGCTGATACTATTCTGAGAGTGAGCCCGAGGGGCTGTTACTGTTCTGATATTGAGCCCGAGGGGCTGGCACTGTTCTTATATTGAGCCCGAGGGACTAGTTCTGTTGATATTATGCCCGAGGGGCGTTTTGTTGTACATGTTTTTCCCGAGGGTCTGTTTACATTTCTATCTTTTTTGTTTCTCACTTGTAAACTACTTGCTTTACTTGTTGAGAAAAGGGATTTTCACTTGATTTCTCACTGCTTTACTGTTTAAAATGATTTTACTGCTTCAGTATGGAATACCTTGTGTTTTTGCGTGATTTCTTGCCTTCAGTCTTTATTTATTATTATTACTCACTGAGTCGGAGTACTCACATTACTCCCTGCACCTTGTGTGCAGATTCAGGTATGTTTTGGCTGATCGGAGGCAGAGTCATCAAGGTTTAGCAAGGTAGTTGCCGGCGTTCGCAGCACTGCTTTTCTCTCTCCTCATTTCATTA
Source organism: Nicotiana tabacum (assembly GCF_000715075.1). Taxonomy (NCBI): domain Eukaryota; kingdom Viridiplantae; phylum Streptophyta; class Magnoliopsida; order Solanales; family Solanaceae; genus Nicotiana; species Nicotiana tabacum. Next base: position 118,974,872 of record NC_134087.1, read on the forward strand.
GTCTGTATTTGTACACTCTAGGCTTTCAGTTGTATTTATACCCTAGTAGATGCTCGTGACTTGTGACACCCCGGTTAGGGCTGTGTCATGTTGTGCTTCCGTTAATTATATCATGAAATCATATTTAAACTGTTTATTAATGTTTAACTATTTTTGAAAAGGCGATATGGGTTTGTTGGCTGGCCTCGTCTTCACGAGAGGCGCCATCACGACCGGAGCGGGTTTTGGGTCATGACACTTGTGCCAGGGTTTCATTTTTTCGGTTTATTCGTTTAAAGGCTTTTGTCATTGATGAACAATGATAACATAATTATCTTGTCATTGTCTTTTTGGATGATGTATTGATGGGTTTTTTCTGGGTTTTGTCTGAGTGCTGGGGAGATATAGTAGTTTGGTCCTAGTATTCCTCTTGCATAATCTAATGCTTCAGTAAAATCATTAAAGCCTTTGAAAAGTAATTTTTCTATATCTTTAATGGAATCTAGTACTTCTAACCATGTCTGAAAAATACCATTTGTCTTACCATGTATAAACACATAATACTTAAATCTTTTGTCTTGGTTTTTATCTGTAAAATATTGTCCTAAGGCCTTAAGAGACGCTATAAAATATTTAGTATCTTTCTTATTATATGTTACTCCATAAGTTATCAATTAAATACCGTTTAGGTCTGTCTATGACACATTCTGGTAGGACTCTAAATGATATGTTTGATGGTGGAAAAAATATTAAATTATGTTTTCCAAAATTTATGCTTTCCATATTAGTCTGTTCTCCCAAAGGATGTGGCTTAAAATGAAGATTACCTAATACTGTCTGCAAGTATCTGTCTGAGGGTGAGGCTTGAATGCCCTTCCCTTTGTCTTCACTCTTGAAAACTGTTGGTCTCATGCTGTACATATAAAATACTTGTTTATTAATTGACAGTAATTTTAAGCCTACTTAACTGATCTGCTAAATTATTATCTTTTCCTTTAATATGTTCAAAAACCAGATTATATATTGATATAGTATCAATAAAATTTAACCATCTTCTTCTACTACTATTCTTTGCGTTTATCTTCTGGTGAAATTTAACTATGGCTTCACAATCAGTTCTAATTGTTACTTCTTGTTTATTTAATATATATAATTTAAAACTATTTAATCCGTAAATTACAGCTAATATCTCTGCATCTATACTACTCATATTTCCTTTTTCCATTTTCTGTATTCTTTTTTCTAGTTCATTTATTCTAGCTTCTCATTATTCTCAAATTCATGGTATGATCATTTATTTCTTGGTATTTTTCTTCTTTATTTATTTTTGTTTCAAAATCTTTTTCTATATATGAAATACATCCTTCTAGATAGCATAATTTACATTTAGCTCTTTTATTTCTACTAGGGTACCATTTGCATATGAAACACTGATTACTATCTAATCCTTTATTTCTTTCAAAATTATGGGTACATTCCTCTGATATGTTTACAAAGGTATTTTCTTTTAAGTCTAATTTTTCTAATCCTATCTCTATTAATTCTTCCTCTTCTGATTCTGAGGTATCTATTTGAGTTTTTTCTTCTATATCTACGCTTACTATAAAGTATATACTTTCGTTATCTGACATATATTCGTCTACATTTATTAGGGTTTCTTGAAAATCTTCTATTAACTGTGAATTTCTTGTTTTATTATTAATTCTTTTTGGGCACGTATTTGCTAAGTGTTCTACACTACCACAAGTAAAACATTCTAGTTTGTTTTTATAATTCCTATCTGTTCTATACTTTCTAACATATCTATCCCTATCTAGGTAGGGTTTTCTAGCTGATGATTTTCTAAGATAATAATTTTTTTCTGTTGTATCCCTTGTTGTATTGAGGTTTATATTTTCTATATTTCTTCTTTCTATATTCATTTTTGTCATAACTTTGTGTTGTATATACAGTTGATCTACAAAAACTCATATTGTTCTGTTTTAGTTGTTTTTGTATTTGTAAATTCGTACATTTTCTTGTAGTATTTCCATTATATGTTGTACTTTGTGCCCTATAGACCATTTTGCATGTGGATTTTGTATTACACCTTCTCTTTTATACTATCGTTCTTCTATTTCTCTTCCTAAGACTCCTGGTAGTTTATTAAATAACTTTTTACCTAGATCTTGATCAAAAGCATTTCCACTAATAGTACAATAATAAAAATAATCATTTAAAAACTTTTTTATATGAAACCAACTGCTTATACTTAATTGTTCTAATTTTATTAAAGCGTTCTTTTGTAATATTACTAATCCACTATTTGGATCTTCGCCTGTGATCAAGCTATGTATTTTATTTGTAAAATTATAAGGATTTAGTCCCATTGCTATTAATATTTGAAAATCTTGTGGAAATTCTGATTTATAGGCTTCCCATAATCCCTTTGTTGATTCCCCTAAGAAGGTCTCCATATATTTATACATTGTTTCTGCGTCTGTGTCATTATAAGTTTTTATAAAGTCTGCTACTACTATTCCTTTCCATAGGTCTATTACTGAGTTCCACATTTGTGGATCATGAGCTGCTGTATTTAATATTTTACCCTAACTTCCTCCTTCCTGTAGTCTTATAGGTTCTTCTATAGGCATTCTTTTTCCTGATGGTTTTACGTTTTCTATTTTTGTTTCTCGATCTATTCTATATACTCTTTTTCTAGGTACATTTCCTGTGCTAGTATCTATGGTACTTTGATAAGTTGTTCTCTGAAATGGGCTTGGGCTAGAGCTAGTTGATTCCATTAATTCTTTTAAACTTATTAGAGATTCTGTCTCTGTTTCTTCATAACTATCTTGTATCTCTTCTAAAATTTGATCGAATTTATCTGATTTTTTATGTGAAATATTTTCTTTTATATATCCCCAATTATCTGTTCTTAATTTACATTTCTTAAAATGCTCTTCTACTTTGCTTAAATTTAATTTTCCAAGTTTACACCCTTTACATTGGAAAGTCTTATTTCTATTTTCTTTAACTAGCCTTCTTGCTTTTTCTAATGCTATGTCTACTTCGAATTCGTCTTGTATTATTTCAATATTTATAAATTCAGTATCATTATCTTCCATCGTACTTTCAGTTCCATCATCTATTTCTTTTTGGGTAGAATAGTTATAATTGGTAAACCTAATTGATGTTTCTCCTTTAGAGTTTGTATACATTAAATGAGATTCTGGTTTGAATATTTTTGGCTTTGCGAAATCTTCTAGATTCCATTCTAATCCAACATATTTTTCTGGGTTTATCTTAATAGGTTTTATTAATTTTATCCCTTTATTTCCCATTACTTCGACTACATCATCTCCCTTAATTTTAAATTTTGTATTACTATTTGTTGCCATTTTTCCTATGAAACCTACACATATCAGTAAATTATTTCCATTATTCATTTCTTCATATCCCTTAGTTTGTATTCCTATTTTGATATTTTTTCCAAATTCTGCTAGATTTAGCATGAAATCTGGGCTAATATAAAATATTCCTCCATTATTTGTCATGTCTACTTCTCTTAAACCTATTATAGATTTCTTTTGATCTGACCATCTGTCATCATATACTACTATTAATACTTTAGTTCCTAAATTCTTTCTAGTTAGTCCTTTTAGTCCGATTACTATTAATCCCATATGCATTAAATTCTTTTTATAATTTTTAATTTGTCTTACTGATTCTGGATTAATTAAATTTAATGTTGCAACCTTATTTCCTATAGCTGATAATTGCTCTTCTCTATAATGTCTATATAGTTGAGAGTTATTTGAAAAATATCCTGTATTATATAGTATTCTCGGATTAAGTAACCTTAGTTGATTTTGTTGAAAGATTTGTATATCTTTGTCTATATCTATTATTTCGTCTAATTTTTGATTTTCTTCTTGTTTTTCTAGTTAGAATTATGGCTAACATATTATTACATATTCTATTATCTGAAAAACTTATTCGTTGTGACGACCCGACCAGTCGTCTCATGAGTTACCACCCCGTTTTCCCCTTTTTCTGTTTCTTCATGCTTCGTTATCCGTATCTTGTGTGATCGAGTTGATTTGGAGTGGTTTTGGTAGGAAATGAGACACTTAGTCTCTTTTAAGAAGGCTTAAGTTGGAAAAGTCAACCGAACGTTGACTTATGAGTTAGAGGGCTCGGTGTTGAATTATGATGGTTCGGTTAGCTCCGGGAGGTGATTTGTGACTTAGGAGTGTGATCGGAAGTGGTTTTGGAGGTCCGTTGTAGAATTTGGCTTGAATTGGCGAAGTTAGTATATTGGTGATTTCCGGTTGATAGGCGAGATTTTGATCCGGGAGTCGGAATGGAATTCCGAGAGTTACTGTAGCTTCGTTAGGTGATTTGGGATATGTGTGCAAAATTTCAGTTCATTCGGACGTGGTTTGGTTGGGTTTTTGATCGAATGCGTGTTTTGGAAGTTTTAGAAGAACTTAGGCTTGAATTCGAGGTAATTTGATGGTTTTGGTGTTAATTGAGGTGTTTTGATGATTGGAACAAGTTTGGATGATGTTTTAGGATGTGTTGGTGCTTTTGGTTGAGGTCCCAGTGGCCTCGGGTGAATTTCAGGTGGTTAAACGGACTATTTCATCTTTGGAAAAGTTGCAGATTTTTGTTTAGCTTCAGCTGTGCACCAGAAAATTTCTAGTGCGAGGAGTCCAGTTTGGAAGCTCATATCTTGAAATATATAAGGAATCAAAAAAAGTGCAAAACATGAAAGTTGTATCCCTTACATTCTAGTTTCCATAAAGTTACACCATTCATGATTTGGATATTCTATCAGAAAGTTATGATGAATCGAATATGGCTGGTGGACCCGTTTTGACAGAATTTTCTGATGCACTTTAGAAGCTCATATTTCGGAATATATAAAGATTTATATGGTGTACAACCTATCAAATGAAAGATCTTCGAGTCTAGTTTTCAAATATTCAAACGTTTGTCTTTTGGATATTTTCACAAGGAGTTATAGGCATTTTAACAGAAGGTGTACAACAGGGAAAATGGTAAGAGGATGTACAACCTGCACAACGCAAGGTACACCTCGATGAAGCCTGGGCAGAATGTTTTTAAGTCCTCTTGTCCGCGATTTGGATCCATTTTTCAGCCATAGTTGATCATTTTGAGAGCTTTTTAAAGGAGATTGAAGAGGGATTCAAGGAGAAACGTTTGGAGGTAAGAATTTCGGACCTAAAACTCATCTATATTGTGAAATCCACCTAGAAAATCATTGAATTCTTGCTAAAAATGGAATAAATAGGGCTTGGGATTTTGATTAGGGATTTGGAGGACCATTTGGGGTCGGTTTGAGAACTTTTGGTATGTATGAACTCGTGGGGAGATAAGGAACCCGTTGATGTAAAAATTTCTGAATTTCGAGAAGTGGGCCCGGGGCTCGGATTTTGCCAATTTCGAGAATTTTGATATTTTTCGATTTGTTTTCGATTGGGTATTGTTTCTTTAGCATAATGTGACATGTTCGTTGTGATTTTAGTCAGATTCGACGCGCGAGGAGGCCAATTTGAGAGGCAAGGGCATATCGAGCTAGAGCTTTGGCTAGTTTGAGGTGAGTAATGATTTTAAATGATGTCCTGAGGGTTTGAAACCCCGGATTTTGCACAACGTAGTGCTATACTGAGATGAGACACATGCTGCGTGATGAGCGTGGGGTTCATTTCTACTGGGGATTGTGAATTGGTCCATCCCAATTGATATTTTCACTACATTTTGACTGAGACTTATGCATTGTCATCCTGACTTGGGCTAGTTGCCATGTTTGGGGCCTTGTGCCAACCTGTAGAACCCTTATGGGATTTTTGACTTGTTTTCCTCACTTATGTGCTAAAAATCATATCCTCAGTCATATTTCTAATTGTTTAAAAATGATATGAACCGGGTTATGAAATGTTAACCATAAATGAGAGAAATATGTGGGTTGAGATCCCTACCTTATATTATTGTGCCCGAGAGGCTATGATTATAATGACTGAGAGGGGTTGAGGACCCAATAGTGAGGATATTATATATGATATTGGATCGGGCTGCACGGCGCAATAAATACATATATTGGATCGGGCTGCACACCGCAGCAAATACTTATATGGACCGGGCTGTGCGCCACAGCAAATATACAAATACATATATTGGATCGGGCTGCATGCCGCAACAAATACTTATATGGACCGGGCTGCGCGCCGCGGCAAATATGTAAATATATATATATATGGTTCGGGCTGCACGCTGCAGCAATATAGCGCTTGGGCTGTAGGAGCCCCTCCGGAGTCTGCACACCCCCAGTAAGCGCAGTTGACTATTATTATTATGGATCGGGCTGTGCGCCACAGCAATATACGAATCGGGCTGTACGCCGCAACGATATATATATATGTTTCGATTTCAGTTATTGTGAGAAGTATATGAATTGAGTATTGAGGGTAAGAAATAAGTAAATGAACAGAAATGCTCGAGGAGCGAATTTATACTGGATTAATGCCTGTCAAATTACCTGTTTTCACCTGGTTCAAAGAGTTTCATTCAATTTTCTTTACTACTTGCTCTTTAAATGGTTTTACTGCTTTGATATAGAACTGCTTAGTGCCTTTACGTGATTTCATACCGTCAGCCATTATTTATTGTTATTACTCACTGGGTCGGAGTACTCACATTACTCCCTGCACCGTGTGTGTAGGTACAGGTGTCCCTGAGGTATAGAGCGAGCTTTCCTGCCGTTCAGTTTTTCATCGGAGTTATCGGGGTAGCTGCATGCCGTCCGCAGACCCGATTTCTCCCTCTATCTTTCTTTACTATTCCGCATTTTAGACATATTTCTGCATTAGGCTGTTGAAACCTTGTATTAGAGGCTCAAACTTGTGACACCAGATCATTGAGCATTTGTAGAGATTTCATTATGGCCTTCCACATATTTCAATCTTTTATTTCAGACTTCTACTTATATTAAATTGGTATCTATTTCTTAAAATTGGTAATGAATTCTAATAAGAAGTGATTGTGAGTGGTAATTGGTCGGGCTTGCCTAGTATCGTGTTGGGCGCCATCATGACCGGGATTGGGGTCGTGACATTCGTGATCTTTCTTGGTTTGTTGTTCTTGACCCACCTGGAAAAAGGTCCATTTTTGTGATTTTCTTATTTTAATTTTATCCTTTTGTGGTATTATTTCAACTCTTTTTAATTGTTCTATTAAATCGTCTACTTTTGGGATTTCAGTCTTTATCTCCTTTTCTTTAATAATTTTATCTAACTTTTTATTAATTTCTAAAAGTAATACTATTAGAGTATTATTCTGTTTTATTATTGTTTGATCTGCTTTCCCCTAGGGAGTATAATTAGTCAGTCCCTCTGGATTGGGTTGAATTCTTTCTGTGAACTTTAATGCTTCTTCATATACTGGATCTAGTTCTAGTTGTAACTCACTCATGAAAGAGCGATTTCTTTTATTGTGTCTATCTTTTCTTTTAAGATATTTATCTCACTTTTTATTACTTCTACTTGGTGTGTTATTTTTTCTACTAATCTGGTTGTTTGTATTTCTAATTATTTAGGCTTTTCTGTAATAGTTTTAATTAACTTTTCTATTTCGTCTTTCTTAGGTATTTTTTCTAGATTAAACTTATTGTTCAGAAATTGTATTTTTCTGTCTATTTCTAGTTCTTGTGATTTTAGGAAATCCAAATTTTTTTCTAGTTTTTCTAAAGTCTTTCTTTGTTTAATTTGTAATACTTCTACTAGTTCTAGTGTTCTTATTATGTTTTTATTATTTTCCTGGGTTTTTTCTCCAAAGTTGATTATTATATCTACTAAAGTATTGTATTGTTATCTTCGGTATGTTATATGTTCTCCACTACTAAAATTACACTTAATTACCTTATTATCTTTTACAGCTTGTTTGGATGGTTGTTACGCATCGTTTCATAATGTATCATATCGTATTGTATTGTACTGTATTGTTTGATAAATACAATGTTTGGATAGATTGTGTCGTTTGCCATCGTTTCATGATATCACGCACCAGCAATATGAAGAATAAACTTGCAATATTATAAAGAAAAATTATGATACAACGTAAAATTACTATATAAAAAGGTAGGATAAATGATAAAATAAAATAATTTAATAATAATAGAGGGTGAGATTGAGAGAAAAAGACAAGGTAACGACGTAACCACACCAAATCGGTCGTTACATAAAGTGGCACATTTAGTCATTATGTAGCGACGAATTTAACGATACGATACAATAAAATTTAAGTAACAATCAAAACAAATATTGTATTTAAAGTAACAATACGATACAATACAATGGGTAACAACCATCCAAACAAGCTGTTAATATTCTATACTTCTTTTCTGGATATATTTTTAAATCTAAATATTCTAGGTTCTTTAGTTTATCTATTTTTTAACCTAATGGTATCCAAATTTTTCGATTCTTAAAGAATTTTATTCTTTGATTTTCTGAATATATTTCTCCTTCTATATATTGTATTTCCCACTCTAAAGCTGATATGATTTCTGAGCTAATACTACATTTTACTATATAACTTGGTTCTATATTTATTTTTAAATATGATTCTTTTATTTGTTTAGCTAATTCTAAAGTTGATATTAATAAAGCCTTAGTCTTTCGTAGTATGTTCTTTAATTCTCCTTTTCTTTGTATACTCTTACTTAAAATCCAATAGTTACAAGCTATTTCTTTAGCTAAAGGATGTTGTCTCAACATATATGTTACCCTAATGAGATATGTTTTATCTTATTCCTGGTGGTTTGGATATAATCCTTTTCTTGTTGTTTTTTAATATTGATTCTTTCTATTTCAAGAAGAAAATCTTCTGTATTTAAAATATCTAGTTCAAAGAAACTTAGTTGCGACTCTAATGTTTCTCTATATTTTATGCTATTTTTAATAATCTCATGACTAATATATATTAGATGGTGATGGTAACTGATGTATTTAGCAAAAATAAGTTGTTTCATAAACTGTTTGGTCCGAAAATCTTATTGCTCTGATACCAATCCTGATTCTTATATAAAAGTTAATAAAAAGGAGTTAAAAAGTTAAAGTCAGTTAAAGTCGTCTAAAAAGTTAGGGTTAAAAAATTAAAATCGTCTTCCCAGATGGTATAGATGATATGACTGATGGTATGATAATATTAACAATATCAAATGCAGTTGTTTTCTATATATATCCGAATAAATACTACTATAGTATTGTAGATATATAAAATGTACGGCCAAATCTACTATCGAATAAAATACGATTTCTATGTCTAATATAAATTCTTCCAAACTTTGAGTAAGGCTCCTAGCAAAGCTTTCTGGATTTGTATAGTTATTACGATTATTGGACATTAACAATAAAATTATTTTTTGCGATTAAACTCTTATGTTGTGAAAATCCTACTCGATACTCTCTCCTCTTATTCTATAGACTTGTATAGCTACCATATTATCTAAATTATGAACTGAGATTACCCCTTTACTACTCTTTTCTTTAATCCACTCGGTTCATCTCTTCTTGTGACGACCCAAATGGTCCATCACCGGTTTCTAATTGAATTATGTGTCTCCGAGGCTTTGAAAACCTCATTTAGGGGTGCCTCGATTTGCGTGCGCAGTCTGGGCGCGTAGCCGGAAAGCTTAAATATGAATTTTTGTGAAAAATGCTAAGTTTTGATATTAAAATGAAAAAAATTGACTTCGGTCAACATTTTGTGTAAACGGACCCGGACCCGTGATTTGACGGTCTCGGAGGCTCCGTAGGAAAATATGGGACTTGGGCGTATGCTCGGAATCAGATTCCGAAGTCCCAAGCCCGAGGAATGAATTTTTGAGTGAAATTGTTTTCTTGAAGTAATTAAGGAAATTGGAAATAAAATTTGGTTAGAAGACTATGGTATCGGGCCCGTATTTTGGTTCCGGCGCCCGGTACAAGTCTTATAGATGTGTGAAATCACTCCTGTAAAGTTTGGTTAAAAACGGACGTCGTTTGACGCAATCCGGACCCAAATTGGGGAATTGATGTTTAAAAGGGAAATCTGAGAAATTCCATTGATCTTGAGGCTTGATTCGATATTCATGATGTTATATTGATGATTTGACAACACTAATATGTTTGTAGAGTGTTTTTGAAGTAGTGTGCATACTTGGGTCAGAGCTTCGAGGGCTCGGGTAAGTTTCGAGTAGGTTCCGGGGATGACGTAGGCTTAAAAGATCAGATGTTGCAGGTTCAGGAAAATTTTGTAGGCCTCTCAACCCTTTAGCGCGGCCCGCGAGGAATCGCGTGCGGCCGTGGAGGGGCCAGCACGGTCGCCTTTGCGCGGTCCGCGGTGGGTGCTGTGCGGCCGCGGTCGACTTAGCGCGGTCCGCGCGGGGCAAAGGTCCGCAAGTCTTCAGGAAGGGCCAGCGCGGTCCGCGGTGAGTGCTGTGCGGCCGTGGTCATCTTAGTGCGGTCCGCACAGGGGGGCTTCAGAAGGGTATAAATACACGTGAATTTCAGTTATTTTTATACTTTTCAAAATCCCAAAACGTAAGAGGCGATTTTCTAAATAACTTTTCTTCTCCAAAACGATTGGTAAGTGATTTCTAACTCATTTTCTTCACTTCTTAACTTTTTAACATGATTCAACTTAAAATCAAATATTTTCATGGGGGAAAATGGGTGTTTTGGGTAGAACCTAGGTTTTTCTAAAAATTGGGGATTTGGACCTCAATTTGGGGTCCGATTTCAAAATAAATTATACATTTGGATTCGTGGGGGAATGGGTAAACGGGTTTTGGTCCGAACCTCGGGTTTCGACCACGTGGGCCCGGGGGTGATTTTGACTTTTTGAGTAAAACTTTAGAAAAACTCATTTTCATGCATTGAGATTGATTCATTTAGCACTTATTGATGTAATTAAGTAACTTGTGACTAGATTCGAGCGAATTGGTGGTGGAATCAAGGGGTAAAGCTATAATTAAGGCTTGAGTGGTGTTCAAAACTTTGAGGTAAGTGTTTGGTCTAACCTTAGCTTGAGGGATTAGGAGTTGAGTCTTATTTGCTACGTGCTAATTGTCGAGTATGACGTATAGGCATGGTGACGAGTATCTATACGTTGGTGTCTAGTATGACCGTGAGTCCTTATATTGTGGATATTCTGATTTTGTTGTATCTTCCATTCCTTAATGATGATTTTCTATATATTGTAACAAGCATGTGAAAGAAATTTTGATCCCTGCACTTCGAGGAGTGTTGGCTCGAGTTATAATACGAATTGTGAAAGTGTACGAGATGATTGAACCCCTATGGAGTGTTGGCTCAGGTGGTAAAGTGAGGTGAGAAGTGAAAGTGAAAGAAAGAGAAAGAATTATTAAATTGCTCCCTTGTCGGGATGTTTGTTGTTTTGTTGATTATCTCCCTTGCTGGGAAGTTGAGAATATTGACATTGTTCCCTTGCCGGGATTTACCTGCTTAATTATGTTACCTTGCCGGGATTTAGCTTCTTAATTGTATTCCCTTGACGGGATTTCTACCATTATTTGTCTACTCCCTTGCCCCTTTGTTTGTGATTGTTGTTTGGGTGAGGAAGAGTGTTAAAGCACGAAGGGTGATGCCGTGCATTGTTTGCTATCGTGAGGAAAGAGTGTAAAGCACGAAGGGTGATGCCGTGCATTGTTTGCTATTGTGAGGAAAGAGTGTAAAGCACGAAGGGTGATGCCGTGCTGCACGATGTACCATTCCGTGCCGATTTTATTGATTATATGGTGAGTAAAGAGAGTAAAAGCACGAAGGGTGATGCCGTGCATATTTTTATTATATGATTGTTTTGGTGAGGACGAGAGTAAAAGCACGAAGGGTGATGCCGTGCATTTGTTGATTCCTGATTCCTTGTTGATATTCGAGTTATGTTGTTTATTTCATTACTTGTTGTTATTTGATTTACTTCGAGGTTATAGATTCCCTTACCCTATTTGCCTTGTGATTGTTGTTTGGGTGAGGAAGAGCGTAAAACACGAACGGTGATGCCGTGTATTGTTTTGATGAGAATGAGAGTAAAAGCACGAAGGGTGATGCCGTGCAAATTGTTAACTTTTGATTCTTGTTGATATTCTGGCTTTGTTGCTTCTTTCTGTTATTGAGGATTTCTATTTGAAACTATTACCTCCCTACAACATGTTTCCCCCTCCCACATTGATTGGTTATTTCTGTATCTCTTTTCCGCTGTATATAAATATGTATATGAACCACATAGGTCTATTTGGAGTCTGGTCCTAGCTTTGTCACTACTTCGCCGAGGTTACGCTCGACACTTGCCAGCACATGGGGTCGGTTGTGCTGATACTACACTCTGTGCTCTTTTGTACAGATCCAGGTCTTAGATAGCAGCAGTAGCGCGGGGGTCAGCCTTCAGTCCAGTGAGACACCGAGGTAGCCTTGCAGGCGTCCGTAGGCCCGGCGTCTCCTCTACCTTTTATTCCAGTCTGTTATCTCCTGTATTTCGAGATAAACAACTTATATGTTTTTCTTTCAAACGGTTGTATTTAGTACTTTTAGAAGTTCGTGAGTAATGTGGCACTAGTTCTAGGGTAAAGGCATATGTTGATTCTCGCATTATGGTTTCGTATTCTTTAATTTAAGTCTTCCGTATAATCATTTAAATTCCGTTGCTTTCATGTTATCACTAATAATTGTTAAAAGAAGAAATTGTTAATGAAGTAAGCATTAAGGATTGGCTTGCCTAGCTCGCATTAGTAGGCGCCATCACGACTCCCGAGGGTGGGAAATCCGGGTTGTGACAAGTTGGTATTAGAGCCCTAGGTTGCATAGGTCTCACAACTCACGAACAAGCTTAGTAGAGTCTGAGGGATCGGTACGAAGACGTCTGTATTTATCCCCCGGAGGCTATAGAGTTAGGAAAATCTCACATTTGTTCTTTCTTGTTGTGCAGATTTGTTCTTCAAATGCTAATTGAACTTCTACTCTGTTCTTCGCAGATGGCGAGAACACGCGCTTCCTCATCTACCGCTCAGCAGCTCGAGCCCCCTACAATAACTCCCACTAGGGGTAGAGGGCGAGGCTGAGGCCGTGCTGGAGGCCGAGATAGGGGTAGAGCTTAGCCCCGAGTAGCAGCACCAGTGGCGGAGCCTCAGGTTGATTTTGAGGAGGAGGTTCCGGCCCCAGCAGTTCCAGTGGGCCCAGCTCAGGTCCCAGAGGGGTTCATTGCCACCCCAGCTCTTCAGGACGCTCTAGTCCGATTGCTGGGCCTCATGGAGAGTGTCACCCGAGCAGGTTTGCTTCCTGTAGCACCAGCCACTTCTCAGGCTGGAGGAGGGGCTCAGACTCCTACTACGCGCACTCCAGAGCAGGTAGCTCCCCAGGTTCAGATTCCAGCGGTTAAACCGTCTGTGGCGGTCCAGCCGGGTGTAGTAGCTCAGACCGACGATGGAGCGGTTATGTCCGCCGATGCTTTGTGGAGGCTGGATAGGTTCACCAAGCTCTTCACTTCTACATTCAGCGGTGCATCTACTAAGGATCCCTAGGATTTTCTGGATAGTTGTCACGAGGTTCTTCGGAACATGGGATTGTTGAGACCAATGGAGTTGATTTTGCTACCTTTCGTCTGTCTGGATCCGCCAAGACTTGGTGGAGGGATTATTGCTTAGCTAGACCAGCCGGTTCGCCATCTTTGACTTGGGAGCAGTTCACAACGTTGTTTTGGAGAAGTTTCTCCCCGTGACTCAGAGAGAGGTCTTTCGGGGGCAGTTTGAGTGCCTCTAGCAGGGTTCCATGACGGTCACCCAGTATGAGACCAGGTTCATCGATCTAGCTTGCCATGCTCTTGTCATACTTCCCACTGAGAGAGAGAGAGAGAGGGTGAGGAGGTTTATTGATGGTCTTATTCAACCGATTCGTCTTCAGATGGCCAAGGAGGCCGGGAGTGAGATCACTTTCCAGGAAGCGGCCAATGTGGCCCGCAAGGTTGAGATGGTTCTGTCACAGATAGGTGGTCATGGGTCGGATAAGTGGCCCCGTAATTCAGGCAAATTCAGTGGTACCTCATCTGGAGGTAGAGATTCATATGGTAGAGGCCATCCTCCTAGGCCCTTTCAGTCAGCTCTCCAGGTCTTTCATGGTACTTCAGGTGGTCGTGGTTCTCAGACGTATTATTCTGATCAGCACCCTTACAGTGCACCACCAACTCCCAACAGTGCACCACCGCTTCAGAGTTTTCGAGGTGGTCATTCAGGTCGACAGGGCCAACAGTTTCAGTAGTCGAGGGCTTGTTACACTTGTGGTGATCCGGGTCACATTGCCAAGTTTTGCCCTCGAGCACCGGGTAACTCTCAGCATCAAGGTTCTCATGCGATGGTACAAGCACCAGGGGTTCCACAGCTCACCTAGCCAGTTAGGGGTGGGGGTAGAGGTGCTAGAGGTGGAGGTAGAGGTCCTAGAGGTGGATCTTAGGCTGCCAGAGGTGGAGGCCAGCCAGCAGCAGGCCGTCCCAGAGAGGTAGTTCAGGGTGGTGGGGCCCATCCCCGATGTTATGCCCTTCCAGCTAGGCCCGAGGCTAAGGCTTCAGATGCAGTTATTACAGGTACTATTCTGGTTTGTGATAGAGATGCTTCAGTGTTATTTGATCCAGAGTCTACATATTCGTATGTATCCTCTTATTTTGCACCGTACCTGGTCATGCCTAGTGATTCATTGAGTGTCCCTGTTTATATATCTACACTGGTGGGTGATTCTATCGTGGTCGATCGAGTCCATCGCTCTTGTATTATGGTGATTGGGGGTCTTGAGACCCGTGTTGATTTACTGCTTTTAGACATGGTCGGTTTCGACGTTATTTTGAGGATGGACTGGTTATCACCTTACCATGCCATTTTGGACTATCGTGCCAAGACTGTGACCTTAGCTTTACCTGATATGACTCGTTTAGAGTGGAGAGGGACTCCTGGTCATTCTACCCGAAGTGTTATTTTGTATGTGAAGGCTCGGCGTATGGTCGAGAAGGGGTGCTTGGCCTATTTGGCTTATGTTCGCTATTCTAGTGCGAATGTCCCTTCTATTGATTATGTGCCCATTGTTCGGGAGTTTCCTGAGGTTTTTCCTTTAGACCTGCCGGGTATGCCACCCGATAGGGATATCGACTTTTGCATTGATTTGGCTCCGGGCACCCAGCCCATTTCTATCCTGTCATATCGTATGGCCCCGCCTGAGTTGAAAGAATTGAAGGAGCAGTTACAGGACTTGCTTGAGAAGGGTTTCATTAGACAGAGTGTTTCGCCTTGGGGTGCGCCGGTGTTGTTTGTTAAGAAAAAGGATGGTTCGATGAGGATGTGCATTGATTACCGGCAGTTGGACAAGGTCACGATCAAGAACAAGTATCCATTTCCGAGGATTGATGATTTGTTCGATCAGCTTCAGGGTGCCAAGGTATTTTCAAAGATTAACTTGAGATCTGGCTACCATCAGTTGAGGATTAGGGCATCCGATGTCCCTAAGACAACATTTCGCACTCGGTACAGGCATTATGAGTTCTTGGTCATGTCATTCGGGTTGACTAATGCCCCAGTAGCTTTTATGGATTTGATGGACCGAGTGTTCAGGCCTTATTTGGATTCGTTCGTGATCATCTTCATTGATGATATTTTGATATATTCCCGCAGCCAGGAGGAGCATGAGCAGCAGCTCAGAGTGGTTCTTTAGACTCTGAAGGATAGTCAATTATATGCTAAGCTTTCGATGTGTGAGTTCTGGTTGAGTTCGGTTACATTTCTGGCTCATATTGTATCCGCAGAGGGTATTCAGGTTGATCCGAAGAAGATTGAGGCGGTCAAGAACTAGCCTAGACCAGCATCAACTACAGAGATTCAGAGTTTCTTGGGATTGGCAGAATACTATCGTCGGTTCATGGAAGGGTTTTCATCCATTGCATCCCCGATGACCAGGTTGTCTCAGAAGAGTGCCTAGTTCAGATGGTCAGACGAGTGTGAGGCAAGCTTTCAGAGGCTTAAGACAACTCTGACTACGTCACCGGTGTTAGTCCTGCCCAAAGGTTCAGGGCCTTACACCATTTATTGTGATGCATCTCGCATTGGGCTTGGTGCAGTATTGATGCAGGAAGGCAAGGTCATTTCCTATGCTTCGAGGCAGTTGAAGATTCATGAGAATAACTATCCAGTGCATGATTTAGAGTTGGCAGCCATTGTTCACGCATTGAAGATTTGGAGGCATTATATGTATGGCGTGGCATGTGAGGTGTTCACCGATCAAAAGAGTCTTCAGTATTTGTTCAAACAAAAGGAATTTAATTTGAGGCAGAGAAGGTGGTTAGAGTTGTTGAAGGATTATGATATCACTATCTTATATCACCCAAGAAAGGCCAACGTGGTGGTCGATGCTTTGAGTAGAAAGTTAGCCAGTATGGGCAGTGTTGCTTATATTCCAGTCGGTGAGAGGCTGCTTGTTTTGGATGTTCAGGCTTTGGCCAATCGATTTGTGAGGTTGGATATTTCTAAGCCTAGTCGAGTATTAGCTTGCACGGTCGCTCGTTCTTCGTTATTGGAGCGTATCCGTGATCGGCAGTTTGATGATCCCCATTTCCTTAGAACACGGTACAGCATGGAGGTGCCAAGCAGGTTACCTTAGGTAATGATGGAGTTCTGAGATTGCAGGGTCAAGTTTATGTGCCTAATGTGGATGGGCTTCTAGAGTTGATTTTAGAGGAGTCCCATAGTTCCCGGTACTCTATCCATCCGGGCGCCATGAAGATGTATCAGGATTTGCAGCAACATTATTGGTGGCGTAGAATGAAGAAAGATATTGTGGCATATGTGGCATGGTGTTTGAATTGTCAGCAGGTTAAGTACGAGCATCAGAGGCCTGGTGGTTTATTTCAGAGAATTGAGCTTTTCGGGGGAAATGGGAGCGGATCACTATGGATTTCGTTGTTGGGCTTACTCTGACTCGGAGGAAGTTCGAAGCAGTTTGGGTCATTGTTGATAGGCTGACCAAGTCAGCGCATTTAATTCCTGTGGCAGTCTCCTATTCGTGCGATAGGTTAGCTGAGATCTATATCGGGGAGATTGTTTTCCTTCATGGTGTGCTGGTATCTATCATTTCGGACCGAGGTACGCAGTTCACCTCGCGCTTCTAGAGAGCAGTTCAGCGAGAGTTAGGCACCCAGGTTGAGTTAAGTACAGCATTTCATCCTCAGACAGATGGACAATCCGAGCGGACTATTCAAATATTGGAGGATATGCTCCGGGCTTGTGTTATTGACTTTGGAGGTTCGTGGGATCAGTTTTTGCCTTTAGCAGAGTTTACCTACAATAACAACTACCAGTGAAAGTATCCAGATGGCTCCTTACGAGGCTTTATATGGTAGGCGGTGTCGATCTCCGATTGGATAGTTTGAGCCGGGAGAGTCTCGGTTGTTGGGTACGGATCTGGTTCAGGAGGCCTTGGACAAGGTCAGGATAATTCAGGATAGGCTTCGTACAACTCAGTCCAGGCAAAAGGGCTATGCAAATCGCAAGGTTCGAGACGTGGCTTTTATGGTTGGTGAGCGGGTATTGCTCCGAGTGTCGCCTATGAAAGCCGTGATGAGATTTGGGAATAAGGGCAAGTTTAGCCCTAGGTTTATCGGTCCTTTTGAGATTCTTGACAGAGTGGGAGAGGTGGCTTATAGACTTGCATTGCCGCCTAGCTTATCAGCCGTGCATCCACTTTTTCATGTTTCTATGCTCCGAAAATATCATGGCGATCCATCCCACGTGTTAGATTTCAATACTGTCCAGTTGGACAAGGACTTGTCCTATGAAGAGGAGCCGATATCTATTCTAGACCGGCAGATTCGTCAGTTGAGATCCAAGAATTTCCCTTCTGTTCGTGTTCAGTGGAAAGGTCAGCCCCCTGAGGCTTTGACCTGGGAGTCTGAGTCCGACATGCAGAGCCGTTATCCTCATCTATTTTCCGACTCAGGTACTTCCTTCTTTTGTCCGTTCGAGGACGAACGGTTATTTTAGAGGTGGAGAATGTGACCAGTTTCTAATTGAATTCTGTGTCTTTGAGGCCTTGAAAACCTTATTTAGGGTTGCCTCAATTTGCGTGCACAGTCTGATCACGTAGTTGGAAAGCTTAAATATGAAATTCTGTGAAAAATGCTAAGTTTTGATATTAAAATGAAAAAACAAATTGACTTCGGTCAACATTTTGGATAAACAGACCCGGACCCATGATTTGACGGTCTCGGAGGGTCTGTAGGAAAATATGGGACTTGGGCGTATTCCCGAAATTGGATTCCGAGGTCCCAAGCCTGAGGAATGAATTTTTGAGTGAAATTGTTTTCTTGAGTAATTAAGGAAATTGGAAATGAAATTTGGTTAGAAGACTATGGTATCAGGCCCGTATTTTGGTTCCGACGCCCGGTATAAGTCTTATAGATGTTTGAAATCACTCCAGTAAAGTTTGGTTAAAAAAGGACGTCGTTTGACGCGATCCGGACCCAAATTGGGAATTGATGTTTAAAAGCTAAATCTGAGAAATTCCATTGATCTTGAGGCTTGATTCGATGTTCATGATGTTTTATTGATGATGTTAAATTGCTCCCTTGCTGGGATGTTTGTTGTTTTGTTGATTATCTCCCTTGCCGGGAAGTTGAGAATATTGATATTGTTCCCTTGCCGGGATTTAACTACTTAATTGTGTTCCCTTGCTAAAATTTAGCTACTTAATTGTATTCCCTTGCCGGGATTTCTACCATTATTTGTCTACTCCATTTCCCCTTTGTTTGTGATTGTTGTTTGGGTGAGGAAGAATGTTAAAGCACGAAGGGTGATGTCGTGCATTGTTTGCTATCATGAGGAAAGAGTGTTAAAGCACGAAGGGTTATGCCGTGCATTGTTTGCCATCATGAGGAAAGAGTGTAAAGTACGAAGGGTGATGCCGTGCATTGTTTGCTATTGTGAGGAAAGAGTGTAAAGCACGAAGGGTGATGCCGTGCCGCATGATGTACCATTCCGTGCCGATTTTATTGATTATATGGTGAGGAAAGAGAGTAAAAGCACGAAGGTGATGCCGTGCATATTTTTATTATATGATTGTTTTGGTGAGGACGAGAGTAAAAGCACGAAGGGTGATGCCGTACATTTGTTGATTCCTGATTCCTTGTTGATATCCGAGTTATGTTGTTTCTTTCATTACTTGTTGTTATTTGATTTACTTCGAGGTTATAGATTCCCTTACCTTATTTTCCTTGTGATTGTTGTTTGGGTGAGGAAGAGCGTAAAGCACGGAGGGTAATGTCGTGTATTATTTTGGTGAGAATGAGAGTAAAAGCACGAAGGGTAATGCCGTGCAAATTGTTGACTTTTGATTCTTGTTGATAGTCTGGCTTTGCTGCTTCTTTCTGTTATTGAGGATTTCTATTTGAAACTGTTACCTCCCCACAACATGGTTCCCCCTCCCATATTGACTGGTTATTTCTGTATCTCTTTTCCGCTGTATATAAATATGTATATGAACCGCATAGGTATATTTGGAGTCTGGTCCTAGCCTTGTCACTACTTCGCCGAGGTTAGGCTGGACACTTGCCAGCATATGGGGCCGGTTGTGCTGATTCTACACTCTGTGATCTTTTGCACAGATCCAGGTCTTGGACAACAGTAGTAGTGCGGGGGTCAGCCTTGAGTCCAATAAGACACCGAGGTAGCCTTGCAGGCGTCCGCAGGCCCGACGTTTCCTTTATTTTTTATTCTAGTCTGTTATCTCCTGTATTTCGAGACAAACAACTTTTATTTTTTTTCTTTCAAACAATTGTATTTAGTACTCTTAGAAGTTCGTGAGTAATGTGACACCAGTTCTTGGGTAAAGGCATATGTTGATTCTCGCATTATGGTTCCGTATTTTTTAATTTAAGTCTTCCGCATTATCATTTAAATTCCGTTGCTTTCATGTTATCACTGATAATTGTTAAAAGAAGAAATTATTAATGAAGTAAGCAGTTAAGGATTGGCTTGCCTAGCTCGCATTAGTAGGCGCTATCACGACTCCCGAGGGTGGGAAATCCAGGTCGTGACACTTCCTCCCAAAACACAATGATATCAAACAGTTTTCAATCAAATACATGACTTAATAGTCGTACGGGATGGACCAAGTCACAATCTCCAACGGTGCATCACCCCACGCTCGTCATCTAGCGTGTGTGTCACCTCAAAGTAACACAACGATGTGAAATTCGGGATTTCATACCCTCAGAACAACATTTACAATCATTACTTACCTCAAATCGGTCCAAACTCTAGCTCGTGATGCCTTTGCCTCTCGAATCGACCTCTAAATGCTCTAAATCTAACCAAAATCAGTATATTATCATCAATATGCGCTAAAGGAACAAAGCCCAAGCAAAAATAATCAAATTAACTCAAAAATCCCAATATTAGCTCAAACCCGGCCCCCGGGCCCATGTCTCAGAATCCGATAAAAATCACAAAACTGGAAAACCCATTCGCTCACGAGTCTACCCATATAAATTCACCAAAATCCGACATCAAATGGTCATCCAAATCCCCAAAATCAACTCTCCAAACCTTTTCCATTTTCCCAAATTTTCACCCTAAATTCCCAAATTAAATGATAAGAATCAAGACATAATCATGAGATTTAACCAAATTTGAGTGAAGAACACTTACCCCAATCAATCCTCCGAAAATCTCTTCAAAAATCGCCTCAATCCGAGCTCTAAAGCTTAAAAAATGCAAAAATTGCCGAAATCCTCGAAATAGAGTACTTTATAATCTGCCCAGGCATTTACTCTATGCTATCGCGGACAAACTAATGCGATAGCGAAGCACAAACATTTCCACCCCTTCTTTTACCCTAAGCGATCGCGGCCATTCCCCCGCGATCGCGTAGAACAAATTTTTCTAACAGCCTTCTCTAACTCTTCTGGATAACCTCTAGTATAATGGTCATAACATTTTGTACGAAACTCCAAATTACAATTGGTTTAACTTTATGAAAACTAGACATCAAGAGCTACAACTTTTATTTTTGGATCATCTTCAAATTCTTAATATATTCTGAGGTATTAGCTTCCAAAGTCGGGTCAGTGCAACAAAGATTTTACTCTATGCGATCGCCGGAAGACTAACACAATCACATAGCACAACTCCATTTTTCCAAATGTTCTCTATGCTAACGCAGTCAGATCTGTGCTAACGCACTGTACATCCCTGAAGCCAAAAACTAGCAACTAGAAATGGCCTAGAAATTGTCAAAAACCACCCCGAAACTCACTTGAGGCACTCAGGATCTCAACCAAACATGCCAACACATCCCATAACATCATTCAAACTTGTTCCAACCTACGGAATGTTCAAGTCAACATCAAAACATTGAATCTCCCTCGGATTAAAGCCTAAGAATTCCAAAACTTTTGAATTTCGAATTCGATATCAAAGTCTATCAAACCTCGTCTGAATGACCTGAAATTGTGCACACACGTCACAAATGACACAACGGACCTACTTCAATTTCTAGAATTCCATTCCAACCCTGATATCAAAATTTCCACTACCGACCGGAAAATACCAAATTTCCAACTTCGCCAATTCAAGCCTAAATCTACCACGGACCTCCAAATACATTCCGGACGGGCTACCAAGTCCAAAATCACATAATGCAGCTAACCAAATCATAAAAATCCAAATTCGAGATCGAATACTAAAAAGTCAAAACTTGGTCAAACCTTTTAAATTTAAAGTTTCAAATTTAGAATTGTTCTTCCAAGTCTATTCCAATTATCCTGAGGACCAAAACCGACGATTTACATAAGTCATAATACATCACACAGGGCTAGTCATGCCCGAGAACTGGCGAGCGAAATGCAAAAGCTCAAAACGACCGGTTGGGTCGTTATATCAAATAATATGTGATTTATTTTAACACAATTGATCTAAGGATAGAAAATGACTGAATTGAAGGAAAACAGAACAACCAAACCAAACACAATGGATGATCAAGCCTAGCTTTATGATGAACACCAGAAGTTGGTTCCGATTAAGCCCTCAAAATGGGCTCGGTTGCAACTAAACGAATAAGCAGTTGAAGAACACTTTGAACAATAATTAGATATTAAAAATTGATTTTATTCCTTTTATATGCGTGCGAATAGTGGTACAAAAATAAAAAAGGTTCTTCCTTTATATAGTAGGGGAGTTTCAATCTTAATACAAGTCTAAATAAGGTAATTATCTTTTTCTTCTAACAAATCGTGATACGTCGTTGATACCGGCTGAGATTTGTGCCGTAATATCTATTAAGAGTGGATATTTCGTCCCCTTATCTGTCCTCTCAACCCGTCTTTTCTTTATTGTCCGTTCTTTATTTTGCTTGAACTTGATCCCTCCCATATTTGGTCGTGTTCGATTCTATCGCATTATTCATCCTCCTCAGGCTCTAATCTATAGGAGCCCTCGGCTTTACCCGAGGTCATATCGGATCGCGATGTCCTATCATTTCTTTATTGGGAAATCAGGGGTAGCCTTATGCCCCATTTTACCCATACACATATAGTCCCCTTACTTTTCAGAGAGCAGATCTATAGGAATGACGAGAAGTTATTAACTGACTGGCCCTGGTTCCTTCCTCCCTATGCCGCAAGCGATTTGACAAGTCAGTGAAATGTCCCATCAATTGCATTGTTTTGACTTTGTACATGTGTCAGCCGCCGGTTGATAATCCTTGGTGGGCATCGAATGCGACACGTCACACATTCATTATTCCCTTCCTATAAAGCTCTGATTCCCTTTTTAACTTTTTTACTTTTCGATTTTGAACTTTCTTAAGTTAACATCGAATTATATACTGGTTCATCATTCCCTCAAATCTTTACAAATTATTCTTCATATCTTCATCTCTTAATCTGCTATCTTCAAATCTTCATACTTTGCCTATATATCTTTAAGCTAGACCTTCAAATCTTCATATATATCTTCAAACCTTCATACCAGCCTTTAAACCTTCATATTCCCAGACGAAGATGGCAAAAACCTCAAAATCGGTGTCTCAAAACACTGCTCCTTCAACCTCTATTCCGGCCGCAAATACCCAAGAGACCCTTCCGTAAGTAGCCCCGGAACTTCCTCTTAAAGATTTTATCCATGGAGGCTGCTCCAAAGATAACAACTTTAAGGTCAAAAAACCCTCCAAATAAGGGGATCGAGGTGAGGAGGCGTGGAGGTATATTTGCTCCATCACCGAAGATATGCTCCCGGTGGTCCGAGAGGATTGCAAGTGGGAAGGCAAAGAAGTAGTTATCCTCGATCCTGATGAGGACATCACAATGCACGTGGAGGGGTAATTAAGCATTTACATGTACCCCTTCACACTTGGCCCGATGGACACGATGGTCCTCAACTTCTGTAAGAGGTACGAGGTATGCCTCAGGCAAATCCATCTGTCCTTTTGGAGATCGTGACCCTCTTCCGCCATCTCGCCAACAACACAAAGGAGCCCTGGTTCATGATCGACCATCTACTCCGTGTCTACAGCTCCCGAATATTCCGAGATGGGTTGATCAAGCATGACTGGCGGGTGAAGAAGGCTCCCTTCTCAAGCATCGACGAGAACAAAGACCGATGCTGGCATATGAGATTCGTTTAGATAAAGACCAAAGAACTCATTCCCTCCGAGTTCCTGTCGTTCCCTGAGAAGGGGAACTCAACATGTAAGTTCGTACCTTAATGGACGAGGTCAAATCCTCAGTTGACGAATTGAGGAGAAAAATGGATCTCTAGGCCTTGGAGCGGGATGCCACCAAAGATGATCTGGCATCGACCAAAGTACAACTCTAGGTGATGAAGGAAAAAGCCGACAAGTGGTATCGGCTAAATGAGGAGCTCCAGGCACAACTCGACTCGGCTGGCTCTCGGCCAAGAATATACCGCACTAAAGTCCAAATTAGAGGCATATTTGAATGAGGACTCCGAAGTTCATGACATGGTGACCCAATACAAGATGTAGAGGTGATCGAGGCCCGTGTAATAATGAAGGCCAATTATGTGAAGTGGCTGTCTCGGAGAGAGACCCTGGAAGATATCCATGCATGGAGGATTACTTAGCGGTTGAGATCGAAGAGGTTTGAAGTCGAGACCAAAGCGAGGTACTAGCCGACAGTTCGGGCAGTGAGTCGGGCTTCGATGAAGACTAGGGGGGAAATGCCTTAGTTTATATTTTATTTTCTCTTGTATTTTGGGGCGATTTCTCAATGCCTTTCTAAATACCTTTAGGTACATATGTATACAATTCGGCTATGCATTGTGCCCTTTGATTTTCTTTATTTGTTTATGTCTAAGACTTATATCATGTCATCGATGCCTTGGCATAAAATTGGACATCATTTAAGTTGTTCGTTCAACTAAAGATCGGATAAGTCCTGGACTAAGTAATAACTATGTGTTACTTTGACTTCGAATGACCTGATAAAAAAAAGTCATTGTAAAAAAAATTTGAACATTTTAATCGGACACAATTATTCTCTGGCGAAGATGGCTCTTTTCATGACCGCAATTCGAGATCAAGTAACTTGACCGAGTCTAAAGTAGTCTTTTCTATGTATTAAAAATATGTAAGGACCTTACTTTTTAAATATGGACTTGGACGTCTCCGAGCTGTTTGGGTTGGCTGTAGCCATTCATGTTTGGGCCCTGCCTAGTACGCTCGGTGCCTCTGGGATTAAGTAAGCTGAATTTTTTGATCTTATTGTCGGGTAGAAGTCCCCAGTTTGGGGAGGCCTATAGTCTTAAGGGTTTTGAACCCAATTTTAATGATAATATTGCTTGTGCAAATGTGAATTGATGAAACATAGAAGGCAAATCTCTTTTATTACTTTGAATATTGTATAAATAATTAGTGATACAAAAGCTATCCACCACGGCGAGAATGAGCTATGTGGTCACGGTTCGTTTAACCGTTTGACCGTTTGACCCTTATAACTAATCCTAATATTCAAGCCTTAGCTTTCAATTTTGAATAAGAATGCCTTCTATATTCTAGAACTCAGGATTTCTGTCACGACCTAAATCGATGGGCCGCAACAGGCACCTTGTACCTTACTCAACCGAGTACCTACGTAACTTATCTTTCGTTTCATACTATCAAAGGTAAATGAGCCAGAGAGGCTGTCATGAGATAAGTACAATAAAATATGGATAAATACTCAATATTGGACAATCCAACATGTAATCCAAACTTATACATATGACTATGGGCCTATAAGGCCATAATAACTACTCGTATACTGAACATAGGCCGACAAGGCCATACAATCTTTTGCGTACATGACATCTATCTACAAGCCTCTAAGGATACATAATAGTCATAAAGATTGGGACAAAGACCCGCCATACCAAACAATACACATCTAAATTATACTGACCGAACAAGCAACTCCGGAGCAAATGGAGTGCACCAACATCATCCGCTGAGCTGATCGCCTACTTGGAGGACTCTCGACTTGTCTATCGAGACCTGCGGGCATGAACACAGCGTCCCCAAGCAAAAGGGACGTCATTATGAATAATGTACTAAGTATTTAAAGCACATAAATAAGTACATAACAGGTATGGAAGGAATATTGAGGCATGGAAAGAATATTGAGTATATGACTCAATGTATAAGTCTTGATAATTTCGTAAATCATGAAATAATTATAGTGTTATGCATATGCGTATAAATGTCATGTCGTGCATAGGTACATATTTCATAGCATCATCAAGCCTCTGAGGGTATCCCATCATATCATCTCGGCCACTGTAGGAAAAATCATCAACGTATACCAGCTGATCAGGTGGTGATGCGTATATAACGCCGTAACCTTTTCCCATATCACATATACATATATATATACGCGTATATAACGCCATCTGGTCATGGGTCAATGTACATGTATAAATGCATGAAATGCATAAGAAATACGTTAATAAGATTTTCTTGGAATGCCATAAAAATCCATATGCCTTTCGAATAAACTTTATCAAATACATATTTTTCTGAGGCCCATGAACAAAAGATATAATAATAATCCACATGGGAAATCAAGAATATAGCCACCCCTAGTATTTCTATTAGTAGAGTCATTTATGAAAGTTGCGTATTTTACTCGTTTCATTTGTGCCGTATGGATCATGCCAAAAGGAAGAAGGAATAACCTTAACATACCTAGACCGATTCTCTTGACAATCCCTCTAACACATGTCAATCGCGACAAAACATGTGACAGCGATATCAAAATAGGGAATAATCTGTATGATATTCTTGAAAAAGATTATACCTTATTCCCTTATAATTTCCAAATCTCACGTTCTTACGATGCCATGAAATTTTGTTTGAAATTGATATATGTATCTCTTTTAAGATGTCAAATCTCTCTTTAATGGATACATTTCTTAAGAATGCCAAATCTCTTTGTTATGGATATATGTCAAAAGAATGCCAAATCTCGCGTTCTTATCATGTTACGAAGTTTCAAACCAACTATTTGAGCCCTCATCCGTTACTTTATAAATTAGTATACAACCTTGATAAGATAAGAGATCTCTTTAATTTGTAAGCTTGTGGGCCCCATTTTGTGGCTTAGTTGGCCAAAGACTTTTTCATGTTTTGCCACATTGCAATCTAAGCCAAAGAGTCACAGTTTTGGATTGATTAAAACTCAACATTGCTGCCACGTTTGGGGGTCCTTAAAATTATCCCAGGATCTTAATTAATCTCCCACTATTCTATAATTAACCAATTATCCTCATAATTAAGAATTATCTCAAATTACTTAAAATACTACTCACTTTTAACACACTTTATACACCGTAGCATCATGGTCATGTGGTACCTTGTATGGTACTAGTCCATAAATATCGGGTATTAACGTTCGGCCCGTATTATCCCAATATGCCAAACTTCAACGAAATTCATTTTCTTCGACTTGCTTCCCCTCTCGCCTTCACGAATTTACTAATCAGTTGTGAAATAGCATAATCCTTATAATCTCCAAATAATCTTTTACTTGGACTGATGTCAATTACCTTATGATAAATTCAACGTACAATACTATAGGGTGCAACATCGTCGTAATTTAATACTGCGAAGCGTAATATCATTGCAATGTAGTATTACAAGGCATACCATCATCATAATATAATACTGTGGAATGTAATATCGACGTAATATTGTGGGGCGTAACATCATTCCCCCTTTGGAACATTCGTCCTCGAATATTGACTGATGCTCTTATCATTTTTATAACTTATAGCTCTTGTGAATACTTTAGTACTCTCCTTGCCATTTAGGCAGTTGTTCTATGAATAAATCCAAAGGCCAGGGCATTCCCCCCTTTAGGCCTCTTTCCCATGCCATGACTTGTGATCGAATTCCTTCTAATCTTGTAGCTGTTGCTACCTTCTATCATGCAGCCTCTACGATGCTGATCTTGTAAGTGTGCCTATGCGACTGCCCTCTCTTTTTTCCTCCAGCTTTTAGCCAATCTCTAGTCCTTACTTTGTAAACATATATAAGGCTTAATAGAATGCCTCTCTAGGCATCTATTGGTGTACTGAAGTTCTTTGCTCGATACTTTGTAGAACTTACGAATATTGCTATATCATATAGAGCTGGTTATCCATTCGTATGACTTTACTGCATATACGTACGTCATACTATACTATAACTCTAACTTCGACTTATCGTTACTGAGGTCTGCAACCAACTCCAGGTTACTCTCGTTGCTTATCCTTAAGACTGATGGTCTAATCTCATCTCATACTGTTGAAATTTTATCCATCTATTATTGATTCACCTTAATGTTGATCCATCATCTACCACTGATAACTTGATCTCTTATGTAACACCGCTGCTAGGGCTTGCGTCTTATCAGGGACATTGATAACTAGGAATTATGATGTATTTTACACTCATTCATGCTCATGTTTTGATTAGAAATGTGTACAAAATAGTCCCAAAGGCTCACAAGTTGTGCTTGATTGCAGGTTTGATCAACAAGGTGACAAGATGTCAAAGTTCAACTCGGAAAGGAGTGAAACTTGCACAAGTACCAAGACAAGACAAAGCTCAGTCAAACAGGTCCAGTGCGGCCACACACCATTCTGTGCGGTCCGCATTGCCCAAGTTCAGAGAGCTGATTATTCAAGCCCAGAGCCTTAGTGTGGCCGCACTCGATTTTGTGCGGTGCGCACTAGCCCCGTAGGGGTATTTTTGTCCAGATTTTTCAGCCTACTATAAATAGATTTTTTCCCCATTATTAGGTCATTAGATAGTTTTTGTACTGAGCTGCGCTCGCGACTTTGTCTCTTCGACCTATTTATAGTAATTTTAGCTTGATTTCAACATTGAATCTTCAAGTTTATTTTAGCAATTAATTATTATGATTTTTTCTTCATCTTATTGTTTTGTTTTCTTCTCTAATTATGAGTAGCTAGACCCATAAGCTAGGGTTGTGGCTCAACCCTAGTGTGGGTAATTGATGGGTCTTGTGGTTTGATGCTTGATTGTCTATGGGTGTTTGATATTTGGGCTAATTTAGGATTTTAATTGTGAATTAGTGGTTGCAAATACTAGTTTATGGCTAGTAGACTTTGGCTCTTCTTGAGAAAGAGAGCTTAAGTCCATGAAATTAGTCCAACAAGGAATTGGGGCGTACTCAAGATATTGATAGCCCCAATTAAAGGGTTAAACCTAGAGATAGTAATACCCGACTTGAACCTTGATTGCTTGTGCAAATTTGCATACCCAATTGGTCTTGAGAAAGTCAATTCGGGAAAAATCACTCAAACTACCGAGAGGTATAGAGTGAGTAGAATCGTGCAATAGTTATATCATACTCCCCAAATGTGACAATCTAGCTTTAGACTCAAAAATCCGTCAATTGACCACCTAGGCGAAAGTCACTACCCTAGTGCTTTTTAATCATTTGAACAACTCGCAATAGTTTAACTTTAGCTTATTTTAGTTTAATTGAGCATTGTAGTTTAATAAAATTAGAATCATAATCAAAACCAAAAATGTGTAGAAGTGCAATTTGGAGCAAATACGCATCTCTCATTTAGATAGACACCCGACTCCAGTATCTAGCTCTCTGTGGGAATCAATCCCGACCTTAATCGGGTAAAAGCTACTTCGACCTCTCTCGCTACTCAATAGTAGTGCAGGGTTGGCCTCGATCAGACATCTGGAGTAATTAGATTTATACACCTAGGAGTGATACAATACTTCCATAACCATACTTTATAGCATCCCAATGTGACTCACCTTATATGGGTATTTTAGTCCCTTACAATTCATGAAATCCTCTTTAAGTCATTACTCATTCGAAGGCCCAAACATCATCCTTTATCTATCACAATCACACTGTCATTCTATTACCAGGGCAACATTCCATCTCTTCTAAATGCTACTAGTCTTAGACTCCTTTGAGTTCAATCAGGCTATATTGAGCTTTCTATAACTTAAAGGAACTATCAGCCCCTTTGTTTTCACAGGCTTAATCCCAAGGACTTATCCATTTTCGTCACCTTCTCACTTGCCCTTTTCTTGTCCTTACTCATGTCTTTCTTAAACCTTGTCGTTCTATCATTTTTCACCTTGCGACTGATTTCCTTAAGCTTTTCTGGAACATCAAGAGAGACCTCACATCGTCTCTAACTCTTCTTTTACTCTCTAATTAGACCTTTCGGTACTTAGAAATCATAGGTCGGAAGGTATGCCACTGACGACGTTGCTATCATTCCTGGATACGGAATCCTCGCGCTTCTAGCCTTTTATCCGTAGTATGGACTATTCACAACATTCTGCATTTGAGTATCTCGTATGGTGTTCACCTTTACTTTATTTATCTTATAATTTTGCATCGTGTCTTCTATCTCTCTCATGATTCCCTTCCACATAGGTATAATTCACATCCACAACTTTAAGCTCTATTATAATACTTACACCTTTGGTGCATACACGATTTGGTGGTAGCTCCATACTGACTTTTTATGAAGCTGGTACTCTTCTAACTGGCTTTCTCGTAGAGCCATTATAAAATATTGTTGCTGTGCCATCTCTCTTGCACCTATAATATCAAGAGTGATTTTGCTATGTTCTCAATCATGACTCCTATAACTTCTGGGTCCAATAATCTACTTTGTTGATGTAACTCTTTAGTTTTCTCCTTCTTCTAATCGGCCTTTATGTCGGCTTAAGTTATCTTCCAATCTGCGGCTCATGGTATTAGTTATTACTTTATCCCTTGATGGATGCTGTAGAAGATCCATGATACAATCTTCTAACAATTCATTCCTTTGTCTATGACTTGGGCTCAATTCTTTCTTTTAACTTATACCGGAATCTTCTAAGGCTGTATGATTGTCAATATATATGCTACATGGATAATACTACGAGCTCTTAAGTGCGTTCATATTGTAACCAACTCCGGATCATTGATCGAATAATTTCTTTCGTTTCATCTTAGCTTTTCAACATATGCTATTACTTTTCCTGGTCTTTCTGCCCTTGTTACGTCCATACTTAGCTTATCTTAGTGCCCATACATGCTAGAGTTTTCGTGCAACTCATATGATCTCGAATATTACTTTTAATTTTACTTCTCGTTCATTACCCATGGTAGTTGCCACTTTTCTTTAGAGTGCTTACAATGTTGTTGTGAGACTGTTGTTAGATGACCATTTCCTTTTTAGGTCGATGTGCTTAGGTTGAAGCCTTCTTTCTTATTTCCTCCGCTAGCCTTTCGTTGTAGTACTTAGGGAGAACCCTTGACTCTTGCAAAGCTGTGAGCTTATTACGGACCTTTTGATGTCCTTCCTTGCCTATAATCATCGATAGTTGCTTACCTCCGTATCCTTATACTTGTAGGGTTGCTGTTGAACTAATATTTTGGCTATCTTCTTAGTGACACTTTCGTTTATCCCCATAACACTCATACTGTACCTTTAACTACCCTGACTCCTATTTGAATATATCTCAAGTATTATAATGATATTACTGCGAGGCTAAATTCTCCATGTTGGGGTTTACTACATTTATCTTGCATGATCTGCTGATTTGTCTGTAACTTCTTGTCTAGTCATGACTAGGCTCTTCCTGAATCAACTACTAACTACTCGTTGGCCCATTCTCATACCCATATTCTGCGTAATCTCTCTTGGGTTATTTCCTTTGTCTAACTTACCTCTTGCGCTGGCTCCTTATTTATTAATAACCTTCCGGGCAGGAACCCTTACTTCCTTTTTCTGACGTTGTGCTTACATAATGTTTTGGAATCATAACATATCTGTAAGATTCAGATAAGTGCAATCTTA
Organism: Nicotiana tabacum; assembly: GCF_000715075.1. Taxonomy (NCBI): domain Eukaryota; kingdom Viridiplantae; phylum Streptophyta; class Magnoliopsida; order Solanales; family Solanaceae; genus Nicotiana; species Nicotiana tabacum. The sequence goes on from NC_134087.1 coordinate 119,006,265, forward strand.
TTATTTTCTAATTTTATCGCACTCTTCCTTTACCATTCCACAGTTACTAGAACAACTTAATTCTGTCTTAATGTCACATCACTCCATATTCCCCCCTTTAGGGGAGTACTAAGATTTAGTGATATGATGATCTACGTAAAGATGTTTTACCTTTTCATCTCTGACATCTTTTCACATCGTCAATGACCCTTACTCGCCTTGTGATAATCCTTCTGTACCAAGGATAACAAAACTCCTTACTCGCGAGGGTGACACTTAATGTAACTGGTACATACAGTCCCTTAAGCTGAACTTTGCTCACATTATTTACTTTATGGAAGCGTCTTTCTGAATTACCATTCTCTGAATTTCTCTTGAATCTTCTTTTGTTGTCCATTCTACTATCGCCGGAACAAAATATGAAATTCCCATGATGCTGGCTATTATCAAATCACTAAATCCCTAATTGGAGTTTAGTTTACTTTTCTCATCAGCCCGTACTGATTTCTATTATTCTGGGGTCTAGCTTCTTCCTATTTGCAATTACATTAGAGTCACGAACTTATTTCTTGAAATGAGGATATGACTTTATGGCATATATTCTTTTGTTGTCTCAAGGCCTGTCACCTTTCGTTTTTTTTACCTGACTATGGACCCGGTAATACTGTCATCTTTATTATCTACCGTTGTCATCCATGTATCACATCTTACGCATAATTCTTCCTCATCTCTCTTTTCATTACCCTACTAACATTTTTGTCTATCACTTTATTCTGAAAACTTTAACAAGACGTTCTTTTGCTTTTTGCTCCCCTTACTCCATCCACTGACTCTTCAGATTGCTTAACGTTATTACTTTACTAGGGATAAGAGCCATACTTAGGTAATATTTATCCTTTCAAGGCTTCCAATGCCTATCTTTGTAGTACTCATATCTAGCTGTACTATTTTAGAGTGCACCATCTGGATGTCTCACAAGGAGTATTATTAGCACTTTTGCAATATCCTTCGGAAACGTCAACTAATACAAACAATCCATCCACCATTTTGGGTTACTCTTACCCAGCCGGATTCTGATATCCCGTCCTTCTCTTAAATCATATATATTTACTCCTATAGGGTATAACTGAGATTAGTGTGGCCAATTGTACATACCTCTATTATTGTTGAAGGTAACTCAAAAGGCTTATATTCTTCTGCCTGAGTTATAAATACTGTTAACCTTCATTAACTGGGCGCCTCGTACCCTCCTTCATCTTACTTCTTTTACTTGACGAAACTTGTATTTATATTATGAATCTCTCATTGTCTTTCTCTATAAAGGTGGATATATATTCTTGCCTTAAGGATCCTTATCAAGAGGCTTATAAGTCTCAGTATACACATGATCTACTAAAGACCTTACATTTACTTATCATAAGCATCATGAATAATCGAGTTCTTCTGACTATAGTCATATTCAATCTCTTACAACCTATCTTTCTGGATGTAGACATCGTCATATTATGTATAGGTTAGATTTTAGGAAATTGAGTTCTTACAACTGAGCTCTACCTCACGATCTAGAGTAACAAGAAAGAGTGACATTCCTAAATGCCCTGTAGCCTCCTGCTTATAAGTGTGATGCATGACAAACCCATAAACAAGACTCTACTAGACACGACTTGTAGACATCCCTAGGACAGAACTGTTCTGATACCACTTTTGTCACGGCCCAAACCGATGGGCCGCAACGGGCACTCGGTACCTACATAACTTATCTTTCATTTCATGTTATCATAGGCAAATGAGCCAGAGAGGCTATCATGAGATAAGTACAATAAAATATGGAGAACTACTCGACATTGGATGATCTGACATGTAATCCAAACTTATACATATGACGTACGGGCCTATAAGGCCAAAATAACCACTCGTATATTGCATACATAACATCTATCTATAAGCCTCTAAGGATACATAATTGTCATAAAGGTCGGGACAGAGCCCCGCCATACCAAACAATACACATCTAAATCATACTGACCAAACAAGCAACTCCGGAGCAAATAGAGTGCACCAACATCATCCCCTGAGATGATCGCCTACTTGGAGGACTCTCGACCTGTCTATCGAGACCTGCGGACATGAACGTAGTGTCCCCAGGAAAAAGGAACATCACTACGAATAATATACTGAGTATGTAAGGCACATAAATAAGTACATAACAGGCATTGAAGGAATATTGAGTAAATAACTCAACCTGTAAATCTTGATAATTCTGCAAATCATGAAATAATTATAGTGTTATGCATATGCGTATGAATGTTATTTCGTGCATAGGTAAATGTTTCATAGCATCATCAAGCCTCTGAGGGCATCCCATCATATCATCTCGACAACTGTGGGCAAAATCATCAATGTATATCAGCTAATCAGGTGGTGGTACTTATATAACGCCGTAACCTTTTTTCCATATATATAACGCCATCTGGTCATGGGTCAATGTACATGTATAAATACATGAAACGCATAAGAAATACGTTAATAAGATTTTCTTGGAATGCCATAAAAATCCATATGCCTTTCGAATAAACTTTATCAAATACGTATTTTTCTGAGACCTATGAACAGAAGATATAATAATAATCCACATGAAAAATCAAGAATATAGTCACCCCTAGTATTTCTATTAATAGAGTCATTTATGAAAGCGTATTTTGCTCGTTTCATTTGTACCGTATGGATCATGCCAAAAGGAAGAAGGGATAGCCTTAACATACCTGAACCGATTCTCTTGACAATCCCTCTAACACACGTCAATCGCAACGAAACATGTAACGGCGAGATCAAAATAGGGAATAATCCATATGATATTCTAGAGAAAGATTATACCGTATTCCTTTATAATTGCCAAATCTCACGTTCTTACGATTCCATGAAATTTTGTTTGAAATTGATATATGTATCTCTCTTAAGATGCCAAATCTCTCTTTAATGAATACATTTCTTAAGAATGTCAAATCTCTTTGTTATGGATATATGTTAAAAGAATGCCAAATCTCTCGTTCTTATCATGTTATGAAGTTTCAAACCAACTCTTTAGGCTCTCATCCGTTACTTTATAAATTAGTATCCAACCTTGATAAGATAAGAGATCTCTTTAATTTGTAAGATTGTGGGCCCCATTTTGTGGCTTAGTTGGCTAAAGACATTTTCATGTTTTGCCACCTTGCAATCTAAGCCAAAGAGTCACAATTTTGGCTTGATTAAAACTCAACATTGCTGCCACGTTTGGGGGTCCTTAAAATTATCCCAGGATCTTAATTAATCTCCCACTATTCCATAATTAACAAATTATCCATATAATTAAGAATTATCTCAAATTACTTAAAATACTACTCACTTTTAACACACTTTATATACCGTACTATTATGGTCATATGGTATCTTGTATGTACTAGTCCATAAATATCGGGTATTAACGCTCAGCCCGAATTATATCCCCAACATGCCAAACTTGGACAAAAATTTATTTTCTTTTACTTGCTTCCCCTCTCACCTTCACGAATTTTCTCATCACTTATTTGGAATAGTATAATCTTTATAATCTCTTATAAGTATAAATTGTGTATCTTTTAAGTATATATAATATTAAATAAATAATATTTTATTTCTAAATTACTTTTTATTCAATATTTGTGTAAATATGTAAATAGTGCAGGGAAAGAAAAAGAACCGAAAGAAGAATACAAAGGCAAAGAAAGAGAGTCAATGGTGACATTCGTGGGAGAAAAAACTGGAGAAAATTGAGCAACTCAGACCAAGGATGACATTCCAGACCACATCCCAGGCTAAGGATGGCATCCTTGGGAATTTTTGCTTGTGCATGTCCCTATAAAAAGGGCATAAACTTCAATTGAAAAGGAGAACCATTCTTGTGAAGAGAACACCAAATTTAATTAGCTTTGTTTTAGTTTTAAAAGTTATTTCTCTTGTTGTAGGAATAGTATTTTTCTATTTTATCTTTTCTCCATAATGGAGTAATTTTCTTTGGTTGGGATACTAGATGAAGCTATAAAAGTGTTATAATAATTATCTTAATTTTATTATCTTCTTATGTTGAGATTTTTCTCGTTATCATCATTATACACCAATGTATTTGATATTGATTATTTCTATTTATTTGATATAATTATATCACTTACTAAAATTTTTATCTTGTTATTTTGTTTCTTATTCGGGAAAAGAGAAAGATTTAAACAAGTTTATTGATTTAGAAAAGGCTAATCGAAAGAGGCTTTTTCTCACTTGGTGCACTTAACTAAGATAATTCTTATTTGAAGCCATTATTTTAATTGGTTAACTACACTAATCGAAAGAGGTATTATTAGTCAATTATTATTTAATGTCACTAACTGTCAATAAATTAATAACATTAAGCACGAGCGGTGCTATTTATATATTGTTGTTATGTGAAAGTGATGTCTTAGAAATAAGTGTTCATTCTTTAAACAAGGTCTTTATTTCACTGTTAATTGATTGACTATACTAATCGAAAGAGGTATTATTAATTGGTAACTTTTATGTGATTTGGTTTATTAGAAAAAAGCAATCATTTCATTAAACAAATAAATAAGTAATATAATTTTAATTTTATTATAATGGTTTTATCTTGCTGATTCAAAGTATTCCAACCTCTATTTTTATTTTCAGATAAATAAAAAATATTTATTGCTTTTATTTTACATTTTTAAAAACAATCCCTTTCATCAATATGATTCTCTCAAATAGTGACATAGACAATACACATCTGTAGCCTAGGTGGTTCCAATCTCTGTGGGATAATATCTTAAATTTTACTATAATTTGACAAAGTACGAGCAGAAAAATAATATACGCCCAAAGCTTGTCAAATTTTTGGCGCCGTTGCCGGGGATTGGGAAACATCTACTTCAGATTAATTGTCTTACTACTACTTTTAGATTATTTTTTTAGCTTTAAGTCTTTTGTTTTCTAGTGCCTGACAAGTACTCGAGAGCAATACCATACCAAATTTTTTTTTAAAAAAAAGGGATCCTGAAGGTCAACTCATTCCACATACTTTCAAATTAATTTCGATCAACCAAGTAAACTGCTTGTTGAGTTGGTAGAAGAATATTGTCAAAAGTCTATCATATGTAACTATTGTGGAGGAAATCACCAAAGCTTTGAATGCCAAACAAGTAACATATTCTCCTATGCAGATTCTAGAAGAATGAATGACCTTGAACAATTAATTAATAAAATCAGTCAAAGGTCCATTACTTATGAATATTCCGGTGGAAGTCACCTTACTCATGAATGTCAACCCGGTAATTCCTATTCTTTTGGGTTATCGAATGAATAATCTAATGTTGTTTCAAGTTCTTGCAGGCTTATTGATTCTAGTGAATAAGACTGCAATCCGGAGTGCAATCAATATACACAAAAGAATCAAAATATTAAGAGTCAATTACCTCAAGAGGAGAATATAAACTTGAAAAAAGTTGTGCATAATTTCATAGAAAATACCGATGAAAAATATGCACAGAATAATAAAGCCATTATAGATCTTACAATAAAATTAAATCAATTAGTATGTATGGCATTCTCCTTGAAATTTTGTGGCGGGCTTTTAAATGAAATTACATCTTGTGAGGATGGAACAATTGATAAAAAAAAATTGAGCTTTGTGAGAAAGAATCTACCACTCATGGTGAATATCCTGATCCAATCGAGAAGGATGACAACAAAGGTTTGGTTGAAAATAATTCAATAGGTGATGAGTGCTTACTCTAATTTTCTTATTCACATAAATTGATTAAGGAAAATGAGAATGAAGAGGTCGTTATTCGCACAAACCAAATTTTCAATGACCATCTTTCTCCAATTTCTTTTGATATGAATTTGTGGACTTTGTTATTGGAGACTTTCTGGAAAATTCATGGAATGATCCTCGTGAAAATTACAGAATGGAGTTAAGGATCACCATGTACTATTATTTACCCGCTTGAAACAAGGCCAAGAAAGAGTGGGATGTGAGAAAAGAAAAATATTTTGTGATGTTCTTGGCCAAGGGCACTCTAAGATGAACCCCAAGGAGCAAAAAAGAAAGAGTGATTCGGAATTGGGATTGGAGTTCACACGCTCCAGAAAAAAGAGAAAAAAATATATATTTAGGGGAGCCCCTTTACCTCATCTTGATTTTCTATTATTTGTCACGGAGATATGACAATACTTAAGTATGGGGGTAGAGGAATATATATTTGTGTATGTTTATATTTTTTTTAGTATAACTTCTTTTATACATCTCCATGGATTTCTTTGTACAATTCTTTGCCATGGTCGTAATATTTTGAACTGAACACTTTCTAGAATTTGTAGTATATAACTCAGCTAAAAACTTGATTTTTCTGAGAATGAGATTTTGAAAAATGGGATTTAATTGAGTATCATCCATGTGTTAGATGAATATCTTTTCAAACTCATATTTGTTTGTTGGTAATTAAAATTATAATGTTTGTTGATCCCAAGTGTATTGTTTTGTCAGGTTATGTTGCCAAGTTCTCCTGCTTATTTTAAAATCTAGAACTTGTTTTGAATGTGGTTTGAGGCGAAATTCTAGGTAGATTTTTGAGTTGAGAAATGAAAGTAGGCCTTCCTTGTTGAACCATTACCTAAATTAACCTGCCAATTATATTTATCCCTTGTCAACCCCCTTGAGCCTAAATAAATTATCCCTTATTTTCTTGGTAGCCAAACTTTAATCCTTCGCCTATTTTTTATTATCACATCTATTTTTTCACCATATATCCTTTTTGGCGCTTTAAAAATGCAAAAACTAAGTGTGATGGCGTTGTAGTGGAAGGAAGGGATAAATGATTGTTGGGTTTACTATCTTTTGAGAATGTTATCATGTGACTTTAAAAGAAATAAATTGTTGTGTATGGAAAAAAATAATAGCAACAAAGAGAATTTTGACAACTACAAAAGAAGGGAAAAAAAAGAAAAATAATGAAGAGTTTAGAAAGAAATGACAAAGAAAAAAAAGGGAGGTTAAATTGTTTTAGAAAAAAGGAAGACGATTGTCTTGTTAAAAGTATTGAGTTTCTTGTAAGAGACATGAGTCACTTTATCTATATGTATCTTACATGTCCCTGTACCGACATTACAACCTTATTAATGTGACGATCCATCCAGTCGTCTCATAAGTTACCACTCCGTTTCCCCCATTTCTGCTTCTTATTGCTTTGTCTATCGGTTCTATATGTGATTGGGTTGGTTGGCTCGAGTTCAAGCAGGATTTGATAAGGTTTGAGACACTTAGTCTCTTTCGAGGAAGTTTAAATTGGAAAAGTCAACCGGATGTTGACTATTGTCTTAGAGGACTCGGATGTGAGTTCCGATGATTCAGATAGCTTCGGGAGGTGATTTGGGACTTAGGAGCATGATCGGAATGTATTTTGAAGGTCCAGAGTAGATTTAGGCTTGAATTGGTGAAATTGGATTTTTGGCGTTTTCCGGTTGATAGGTGAGATTTTGATATATGGGTCGGAATAGAATTCCGAGAGTTGCAGTAGTTCCGTTGGGTCATTTGGGATGTGTGTGCAAAATTTTAGGTCATTTGGACGTGGTTTGGTATACTTTTTGATCAAAAGCGTAATTCGGAAGATTTTAAAAACATAGGCTTGAATCCGATGTGTTTTGGTTATTCGATGTCGTTTGAGGTAGTTTGAAGATTGGTATAAGTTTGGATGGTGGTGTATGATGTATTTGTGCTTTTGGTTGAGGTCCCGGAGGCCTCGGGGTGATTTCGGATGGTTGACAGAAAGAATAGAAGTTTGGAATGGCAGTTGAAGTTGAAATCTACTGTCATAACCGCATCTGCGGTTGGGAGGCCGCAGGTGCGACCCCCGCAGAAGCAGAGAAGAGTCGCAGAAGCAGAAGTTGGTGAAGTTGGCAGGAACCGCAGAAGCGGTAGAAGAGTCGCACCTGCGATGACGCAGGTGCAGGTTAGGCATCGCAGATGCGAAGTCTGAGTGGTTTAAGTGATGACCGCAGAAGCGGTCCATTGACCGCAAAAGAGGTACCACAGAAGCGGGATTTGGCCGCAGATGCGAAATCCCTGGGCCAGAAGGTATAAATTATTTCTTTCGCGATTTTTGAGCTATCCCACCATAAGTCGGGTTTTGGAACTTTTTGGGCGATTTGAAGAAGGATTTCAAGGGGATTTCATTGAGGTAAGGACTTTGGACCTAAAACTCATTCCTATAGTATTATTTCACGGATTAGAGCTGTAACTAATGGATTTTAAGGGTTAAAATTGGGGAAACTAGGGCTTGGTATTGGAGACCTAGACTTGAGGATTTGAGGGACCATTTGTTGTCGGATTTTGGTACTTTTGATATGTATGAACTCGTGGGGAGATAAGGAATCTATTGATGTGAATTTTATCAAATTACTAGCCACACTTGAAGCTGTGCAACGAAAATGCACAGCAAGTGTAGTATGAGTACGAAAACAATGTGTACCCAATGAGTATCCCGTCTAATCTCGAAGAAGTAGAGACGAGAGGTCAACTTCGACACTTACTAGTGGTCCAATAGTAATATATTATTAATACGAATATTCAGAGATTTATTAAAAATGGCAATAAATTCAAATAAATCACGAACAGGTAAACGTTCCTTTTTACATAAAAAGTCTCTGAATTCATAATCTATTAATTTTCAATTTATCTCAAGTCAGGGAGAGCAAATATCAATTTCTATAAATCTCAAGGCAAGCAATACAAGCATGCGCAAATCATGCCGAGTTCGTACGGCCCGATCCAACATAAATGTAAAATATGCACTGTCGAGGGTCGAATGGCGCGAACCATAGATGCATCTATTACCCCGCTCGCGAATCATACATGCGTCGTGATCAAAATTAAATAAACAATCACCTTGCTTGCGAATCATACATGCGACGCAGGTACACATAGAAATACATGCTAAAACAGCCAATTAAGAATTTATCGGGGAACATTTATCCAAATAAAAGCCAATTCTCTTTTAACGATTTAAAAAATTGATGTTTAATCCTTTTAGAAATTCATTTACCAATTCGATAGGATTTAAGCAATTCAACTATCGATAAGATTACAGATATTCCAAGTATAGCATGCTTTTGGGTCCTAGACTACCCGGACTTACACATATTAGTAGCTACGCACGAACTCTCGTCACCTCGTGTGTACGTAGCCCCCACAAATAGGAGCACATAACCAATTATTTTACCTATGGGGACAATTCCCTCTTACAAGGTTAGAAAGGAGACTCACCTCGCTCCGGAGATCCATAACCGGCATTCCACGCTCTTCCAAAGACTCGAATCGATGCACAATGCTCCAAAACTAGCCAATAATTATCCAAATCCATTAATATATGTCCAATTACTCATTACAATCCAATTTATAACAATTCCTAACACTGATTGAAAAGTTGACAAAATTGCCCTCGGGCCCACGTGCCCGGATTTTGAAAATTTTCAAAGATAAAGTTTATTCATGAACTCACGAATTCAAATATATAATTTACTCTCAATTTCATACCCAAAATCATGGTCAAAATCCATAATACAATTTCTAGGTCTTTCCACCAAAAACCCAAATCTCTATCAATTTTCATGCTCAATTTCGTACATAATCAATGTATTTAACTCAAGATAGGTGGGGATAGCTTACCTTTTCGTTGATGATGAAATCCCCCTCTTGAAACTCTCCAAAATCGCCTACACCAAATGAAAATGGGGGAAAATGACCAACACCCAATTTTAAAAGAACCTTACTGCTCACAGCAATTCCGCACCTGCGGTCACACGACCGCTTCTGCGGTTACGCAGGTGCAGCCCCTCTACCGCTCCTGCGGTTTCTCTCCGGGCTCCCCTTTCTGCTTCTGCGCCTCGACTCCCACAAGTGCGGTCCCGCTTCTGCAACGAGATGACCTCTTCTGCGGTCCTTACACTTCCAGCCCAAAATCGCATCTGCGGCTCCGCACCTGCGGCCCAAGTCTCGCAGGTGCGGTTACACAAGAAGACAGTTGCTGCACTTCATCTTCCAATTTCCAAAATTGATCCGTTAACCATCTGGAATACACCCGAGGCCCCTAGAACCCCAACCAATCATACCAACCAGTCCCAAAACACATTACGAACTTGCTCGAGACCTTAAATCATATCAAACAACGCTAAAATCATGAATCGATCCCCAATACAAGCTTAAGGAACTTTAGAATTTCAAACTTCTACAATCGATGACTAAACATATCAAATCACGTCTGATTGACCTTAAATTTTGCACACGAGTCATATTTGACATTACGGACATACTCCAACTTCCGGAATTGGATTCTGACCCCGATATCAAAAAGTCCACTTCCGGTCAAACTTCTTAAAAACCTTCAAATTTCTATCTTTAGCCGAATGACTTCAAAATGACCTACGGACCTCTGAATTCACTTCCGATCGCGCTCCCAATACCAAAATCACCATATGGAACTATTCCCAGGCTCGGAATCTCAAACGGATATTGATAACCCTGAAATGCACTTCAATCCAAACTTATGAGTTTCTTTCAAAAATGCTAACTTCCACAATAGGCGCCGAAACTTTCCCGGGTCTTCCAAAACCCAGTTCGGACATATGCCCAAGTCCGAAATCATCATACGAACCTGCTAGAATCTTCGAATCCTGATTCCAAGGTCGTTTACTCAAAAATCCAACCTTAGCCAATTCTTTCAACTTAAAGCTTCCAAAATGAGAATTCTCTTTCCAAATCAACTCTGAACTTCCCGGAATTCAATTCCGACCGTGCGCACAAGTCATAATACCTGAAGTAAAGCTGCTCATGGCCTTAAACTACTAAACGATGCGCTAGAGCTCAAAATGATCGGTCGGGTCGTTACATTCTCTCCCCCTTAAACATACGTTCGGCCTCGAACGTGCTAAGAACTACGCTGGGTTTTCCCGGAAACACTGTTAACACCTCGAGCACCTACCTGTGCTACCACAACTCAGCTGGGCACCCTAGCTCGATCAATCTGAAGATACCCTTTTTCACTTAGGCAAATAAGCCTTAGAGCCCAATTCCTACATCCGGAATTCTCTGCCATGCCTGTTCCAACATACGCTCACTGAATCAATAACTACACGCAGCGCCAAAACATGACTGCATACCTTAGCTGAATTCATACCTTGCACCACTTTACTCACAGGACCACAATAACATTCTCTTATCAATTTAGTCAAAATTCCATGAATCTGATGCTCCTATTGCACCTTATGACATACATAGGTCTTGGTCTAACTCTTACAATATCGCCATGACGGAAAAGATGTATAGAAATTCATAACCAACTACTGAATCAATAAATCATTAGGCTAATACTCCTGACAAGAACCATCACCTCATTCTGAACCAAATAATGGTCTTGTCTCCTTAATATTCTTCATATAATCAGATTGCACTGATCTTAAATCCAATGATCTCGTCTCACCCAGAACGAACTGCTCAGGTAATAAGCCATCCCGAATATGATCAAAAGTCTCATATGATGCCATAATGTGCCAATAGGCTGCCAATTCGAACATGATACAAAGGAAAACGAACTCTGAAAAGGAAATCCAATTACCCCACTCGCGAATCATACATGCGACGCAGTTAACATAATTGAACAGACACTCCGCTTGTGAATCATACATGCGACGCGGGCACACAGCTAATATGAGTTTTCCTTAGAAAAATAGGAAACAAATTACATAAAAACAAATATAGGGAACTGTACTCAACATCACACTATTGCGGCGCGCAACCCGATCCAAACAACATACCCATGGTGGCGTGCTACCCGGTCCACACATAAAATTCACAAAGGAGTTACACACCGAGCGAGATTGCTCATTACAACAAAATATCGAATATCGATTGCAAGAATGCTAAGTGCATAATACCATCCCTAGGGAGACATATAGCGCTACAAGCTACGAACTCAAGCGCAACTGAGGTGCGATATATGATTTGAATCTTAAGAGCCATTCCGCTCATATAACATCATCACTATACAGAACCTCAACTCATAAGAAATTCACCAAGCCGTCTCACAACTCACATGGCGCAATTTATCATTACATGAAATAGCTGACGACGAAATAACACCCCGACTACTCTTCCATAAGGAGTGCATTGCTGAAATGAACACTTCTGGCCTGATATAGAGCCCATATTCACATTTAAATCCATCCACGGACCTCAAGCTGATTCTGATCGCATTGAACTAAGCTAGTAACTTTCAAAGGTCCATAATAACTCCCCTTTTCTCATAACACAAAAGAGCAACCATCATAAACGGAGTAATCCTCCACGGTCCATAACCCAATAGATCGAGTGCCCTCCAGGCATCAATTCTCAATTTAACGTCATCACCACAATCTTCATACTTGGTTTGACTCTTGAATCAATCAAGTGACTACATGCCACACTTATACAACCTTCCTGTGGGGCACGCTCCCATAACCTTCTGTGAAAGATAACAGGTCTGTACATCCAAACCACCGGTTGCACTAATGTTGAAAAGCCATCAAGAATCATTAACCAGGATGCAAATCCTTTTTCACAAAACACCGATCTCAAGTGACGCTGAAGACAATACCAACTTACTTTAAACATCGAAACTCCTTTCCTGCTCATCCGAGCTCGTGACATCCTTGTCAACACCAAACTGCAATATTGATCCTCAATTCAAATTCCATACCACTTACTGCACCCATCATGCCAATATACGATAGAACACGATTTTTGTCATAACTCTGGAACCACTAATAGATTAACACTTCACCATATAAAAACCTTTCACTTAACTCACTTCAGGAGAACCATAGCAACACATAGGTGAATTCTCATAACTGTACAATATGCAAATCTCTAAGTAGTGGTCTAAGCCAACATAGCCCTTCCGGGATCCGCCTACACATAACAGGCCATAACAGTAGAATACTTCTGAATAACATCAATTACGGTGGCCGACAAGACCCACACGTACCGTCACAATTCGCTTGCATAATTGATCACGCTGAAGGAACTGATCACTACCACTAATATTGCCAATTACCAATCTATCTTCTTCCAATTTATCCTTGATTGCCTTAGGAATAATAATAACTCCATTTAACACATAACACACACCATTCGCACTCATCCCGAGTGACTTTGAATCACGAGACCATGCTGTCTCAAATTCCACGAACTATTTCATACCTCCCTTTTGTGCACATTCACATCCTCAACTGGTATACCCATTCTGATAATCTCTTTACGAATCCGAAGTCCTTTCTCATTTTCCTCCCAAATGCAGCACTGCAAGTTAAAACATCATAGAACATTCTAGGCCTCTTCTTATAAGTTGCTACAAAGCTTGATCCTTAGTCGTACCTATAGGCTCGAAATCATTAGGTACCACACTTTACCCCTTTGAATCCATCAGGACCGTTGTTGAGAGCCACCCGCTCTAACTTGGCCCCGAATATAATCTACTCCATGAATATTCTAGCACATGAATACCCTCTCGACGAAGAATGCGGCAGAATCACTTTCCTTGAAACTCGCATCTGTACAAGGCATAAATCCTGAATCCTTCCCCAAGTCTGAACATGAGCCAATAAGGTCAACCATAGCACACCTTTAACAATCCCTTTGCTCAAATTACCACTTATGTCCTTTTCCCGTAGCTGAAATAACCAATCAATATGCTAATAAACAGAAACCTCGCAAGTAGTTAACCATGCAACCCAATCATAGGCGGTGGGACTCTCCCACTTAGCTTGAAGCAACTATTACACAGCTCTGGAATTCACCAAGATTCTTTATCTCTTGTTGACATGACCTCGCGCAATTAAACCGCCAGATTCCTTGAAATCCTTCCATTAGCACTTAGTGAACACCCTGAATTTCCATCAACATTCACATATTCAACCACTTACCGGAATGGCCAGTAAAATCCTCCGCAGAAGCTTCGCCAACCATGCGGCCGCTAACCTGCTCACAGGGAATAACCCACCTATGGAAATCACTTTTCGACATCTTCCAACGTTGCTGCATGGGGTAGAATCACTATGACATCAATAACCCATCCTGAGTCCGAGCTCACTCTCTAGTTGGACAAGTCCATTCGCCCCTCGTGGATATCAATTAGATGTGCGGAAACATCCTTCCAATTCAAAGTTATCCTTCTTCATTTCAAGAAGCTCCCTTCCGCTATATCAAATCTCCTGCCGCATAATATCCCATGCTCCAAATTAAATCCGTAGGCCCCAATCACCAATCTCTAAAATTCCCAAATCATTCCAAACTCTCCTTAAGGTGCGTAGTCATCCTACTGCAAAGCCCATATGCAACTCCGCCACTCTCTCACTTTGGCGGAACTTACCCCTTTAATCGACTACTCGACCTTTGTTTCTTATACCTGGACTTCTAGAAGTTTTAACCACCGCCTGACACTCTCCACATGTCCTTCCTCATCCTTTGCTGCTCAGCAGTTGCCTTAAATAAAATCCATCTTCGTAGCACTTGAACCCACAAACCGCTACTAACTTTAAATCTCCCCGAGGTCATCTTTCTTGGGCAATCAACACTAGATATACCGATTCAATCCTGAACCACCGCATATTGCGATCTCCGACAGTCGCCTCTCCATTATTATTTCACAATATCCTGCCCCAAAGGCGAATTGAAGAAAACTATAACACCGGCGAACTCAACATATTCAATCGAGGACGATGATACCACATCACAGATGAAAATTCTACCACGCTCAAAAATACCAAGTCTCGTTACTCCATCAAACCAAACTTGAACATGTATAGACTGATTTCCTCTCTTCCATCGGGAAATAAAATTCTGAATCTCCAAATCTTGCATTGAGTAAACATCCTCCCAAATCATTCACTACTTCAACGTATAGACAAACACTCTACCATTACACCAATATTGTGCGATAACAACGCACAAATTGTCATAACAATTAATGCCAAATCTCAAAGCCTTAGGTAATACTGAAACGACAGAATGGCCTTTCACAAGGCGACAACAATAGCCCAATCAAATACGCAGGGAGGAACATCCCGCACCACATCTGTAGTACCATTACATTTTCTCAATTCCCGATTTGTAATAAGCGCTTGATGTCGCATAAGATTGAGTAGGAAAGAAACAAAGGCATAAGCCTCGAAGGAATCAAAGCCGCACGATGAGGAATCAAGAAGGGAGGTGCTCCTAACAGTCCTGTAGCCTCTCGAAGATAAGTACAGTCGTCTCCATACCGATCCGCGAGACTCTACGAGACTTGCTCATGACTCGTGAGACCTAAGGGAACCTAGTGCTCTGATACCATGTTGTCATGACCAAAATCCACTAAGGGTCGTGATGCGCCGGACACCGCTGTCAGGCAAGCCAACCAAAATAATTAATTAAATTCTTGTTTTAATAATTTTGAAAGCTATGATTTTCCTTCAATTCTACTAGTAAAAAATAATCTTTACAAGATACCCAATAATCATCCCAGAACCCGGTGTCACGAGTGCATGAGCATTTACTCGAGAATGCAATAAATACAATAACTATCTGGAATACAAGAAGACAGAAATGAAAATACAGTAAAATACTCTAAAGGGGACTCTGCTGGTTGCGGGTCGTCTCGATAAATGCAGCTCACCTAAGTCTCTGTATCAACCATGCCGCTATGCCACTAAGCCACTAGCCACACTTGAACATGTGCAACAAAAATGCACAACAAGTGTAGTATGAGTACAAAAACAACGTGTACCCAATGAGTATCCCGTCTAATCTGGAAGAAGTAGAGACGTGAGGTCGACTTCGACATTTACTAGTGGTCCAATAGTAATATATTATTAATACGAATATTCAGGGATTTATTAAAAATGATAGTAAATTCAAATAAATCATGAACAGGTAAACGTTCCATTTTATATAAAAAGTCTCTGAATTCATAATCTATTAATTTTCAATTTATCTCAAGTCAGGGAGAGCAAATATCAATTTCTATAAATATCAAGGCAAGCAATACAAGCATGCACAAATCATGTCGAGGTCGTACGACCCAATCCAACATAAATGTAAAATGTGCACTGCCGAGGGTCGAACGACTCGAACCTAGATGTATCTATTACCCCGCTCGCGAATCATACATGCGACGCGGTCAAAATTAAATAAACAATCACCCTACTCGCGAATCATACATGTGATGCAGGTACACATAGAAATACATGCTCAAACAGCCAATTAAGAATTTATCGGGGAACATTTATCCAAATAAAAGCCAATTCTCTTTTAACAATTTAAGAAAATGAAGTTTAATCCTTTTAGAAATTCATTTACCAATTCGATAGGATTTAAGCAATTCAACTGTCGATAAGATTACAGATATTCCAAGTATAGCATGCTTTTTGGTCATAGACTACCCAGACTTACACATATTAGTAGCTACGCACGGACTCTCGTCACCTCGTGCATATGTAACCCCCATAAATAGGAGCACATAACCAATTATTTCACCTATGGGGATAATTCCCTCTTACAAGGTTAGAAAGGAGACTCACCTCGCTCTGAAGATCCATAACCGACATTCCACGCTCTTCCGAAGACTTGAATCAATGCACAATGCTCTAAAATTAGCCAATAATTATGCAAATCCATTAATATATGTCCAATTACTCATTACAATCCAATTTATAACAATTCCTAACCCCGATCAAAAGGTTGACAAAATTTCCCTCGGGCCCACGTGCCCGGATTTCGAAATTTTTCGAAGATAAAGTTTATCCATGTACTCATGAACTCAAATATATAATTTACTCTCAATTTCATACCCAAAATCGTGGTCAAAATCCATAATACAATTTCTAGGACTTTCCACCAAAACCCCAAATCTCTACCAATTTTCATACTTAATTTCGTATATAATCAATGTATTTAACTCAAGATAGGTGGGATAGCTTACCTTGTCATTGATGATGAAATCCCCCTCTTGAAACTCTCCAAAATCGCCCACACCAAATGAAAATGGGGGAAAAATGACCAACCCCCGATTTTAAAAGAACCTTACTGCTCACAGCAATTCCGCACCTGCGGTCACATGACCGCTTCTACGGTTCTGCAGATGCGGCCCCACTACCGCTCCTGCAGTTTCTCTCCGGGCTCCCCTTTCCACTTCGGTGCCTCGACTCCCACAGGTGCGGTCCCGCTTCTGCAGCGAGATGACCGCATCTATGGTCCTTACACTTCCAGCCCAAAAGCGCATCTGCGGCTCTCCTAGACGCTTCTATGGCTTCTCACCTGCGGCCCAAGCCTCGCAGGTGCGGTTACACCAGAGGACAGTTGCTGCACTTCCTCTTCCAATTTCCTAAATTGATTTGTTAACCATCTGGAATCCACCCGAGGCCCCCGGAACCCCAACCAATCATACCAACCAGTCCTAAAACATATTAAGGACTTGCTCAAGGCCTCAAATCATATCAAACAACACTAAAATCATGAATCGACCCCCAATCCAAGCTTAAGGAACTTTAAAATTTCAAACTTCTACATTTGATGACGAAACCTATCAAATCATGTCCGATTGACCTCAAATTTTGCACATGAGCCATATTTGACATTATGAACCTACTCCAACTTTCGAAATTTGATTCCAACCCCGATATCAAAAAGTCCACTTTCGGTCAAACTTCTCAAAAACCTTCAAAATTCTATCTTTAGCCTAATGACTTCAAAATGACCTATGGACCTCCGAATTCAGTTCTGATCGCACTCCCAATACCAGAATCACCTTATGGAGCAATTCCCAAGCTCGGAATCTCAAACTGACATTGATAACCTTGAAATGCACTTCAATCCAAACTTATGCGATTCTTCCAAAAATGCTAACTTCCACAATAGGCGCCGAAACGTTCCCGGGTCTTCCAAAACCCAGTATAGACATACGCCCATATCCGAAATCATCATACGAACCTGCTAGAATCTTCGAATCCTGATTACGAGGTTGTTTACTCAAAAATCCAACCTTTGTCAATTCTTTCAACTTAAATCTTCCAAAATGAGAATTCTCTTTCCAAATCAACTCCGAACTTCCCGAAATTCAATTTCGACCGTGCGCACAAGTCATAATACCTGAAGTGAAGCTGCTCATGACCTCAAACTACTAAACGACGCGCTAGAGCTTAAAATGACTGGTCGGGTTGTTACACACATGATTGTGATTATGAGGCTGAGGGTGTAAGATTTGCACGCCACGAGCTGGCTTGTTGATATGAGGCCGAGAGCCTATGTGATTATGCCACAAGATGGCTTGATATTGTGATTGGGTCGTAAGGAGCACCTCCATAAGTCTGCACACCCCCAGTGAGCGCGGGTACCCATTGTGATGTGAGATATAGCCCGATGGGCTTGTTATTGTTCCATGTGTTTCCTGAGGGGCTGATTCTATTGGTATTGTGCCCGAGGGGCATTTCTTTATGTGTTTACCTTTTCTAGTTTCCTATCTCTTACTTGCTTAACTATTTAAAAGGGTATTTTAAGAAGCATAAACTGAACTAAAGTGAGTTTGCATAATTTCACTATTTTATGACTTTTTATTGGCTTTTACTGCTTCCTTATAGCGTGTGATGTGCCTTATGTGATTTCTTATTTCTCAGTCTTTATTTATGATTATTACTCACTGAGTTCGAGTACTCACTTTACTCTCTGCACCCCGTGTGCAGATTCAGGCGCTGCTGATCCTGCTTGCGAGGGTTGAGTGCTCCCGGCAGATTTCGGAGTTCACGAGGTAGCTGCTCAGCATTCGCATCCCCGTGATTCTCCCCCTTTATCTGATTTCCTCTCTCTTGTTAGTCATTCTGTAATAGCTTTGTAGACTCTTCAGACTTGTAGTATATTGATAGATGCTCATGACTGGTGACACCCTAGTGTCGGGCTATGTTGGGTTTGTTTTATGCAAATTGTACTATTCACTGCTTATTTTGGATTTTATCATGTTTAAGACTTAATACTTATTATTTTAATTGCTTAAAATTTGAAATGGGAATGTATCGGCTGGCCTTGTTTTCACGACAGGCACCATCACGACGGGGTCCGGGTTCAGGGTCGTGACAAGTTGGTATCAGAATCTAGGTTACATAGGTCTCACGAGTCAAGAGTAGGTTTAGTAGAGTCTCGTGGATCGGTACGAAAATGTATGTATTTATCCTCGAGAGGCTGCATAACCTTCAAGAAACACTTCATATTCTTGAAATTCTTGTCGTGTGAATTTGTTGATCCGGGTACTAAACTTTTGTTATATTATTCTCTCATAGATGGTGAGGACACGCGCTATGGTCAGGATGGATTACCACCAATACCACCAGTTGTGGCCACTAGAGGCCCCGGACGTGGTCGTGGTCGTGGTAGGGGCAGGGGTATGGCCCACCCAGCAGCTAGGGCAACACCTGCAAATCTACCAGCCGCCCCAATTGTGGATGTTGTGGATGCTCCAGCAGCACCAGTTGTGCCCATTGTGATTTCGGGTCTTCACGAGGCCTTGGCTCAGATTCTATCAGTTTGCACTGGCCTAGCTCAGGCGGTTTCAGTCACTACAGCGGAAGCTACTTCTCAGGCCAGGGGAGGCACTCAAACTCCCGTCGCTCGCACACCTGAGCAGGTCGTGCAGGGACTTCAGACACCGGGGGCACATCCAGACCAGTCGGTTGCAGCTGCTCAGGACTATGTAGTTCCTACCATGCTAGAGGACGAGCAGCGTAAGGTGGAGAGGTTTGGTAGACTTCAACCTCCGACTTTCAGCTCTGTAGAGGGCGAGGATGCCCAAGGTTTCTTGGATAAGTGTCAGAGGATGCTTCATACAGCGGGTATTCTGGAGACCAGCGGGGTTGTTTTCACTACATATTAGTTCTCTGGAGCTGCCTTTACTTGGTGGGAGGCTTTTGAGAGGCGTAGACCTGTTGGTGTAGCACCCCTTACCTAGCAGCAGTTCTCCGTTCTCTTTCTAGAGAAGTATGTGCCGCAGTCTCGCAGAGAGAAGCTGCACAGGCAGTTTGAGTGGTTGTGTCAGGGAGAGATGACTGTGACGCAGTATGAGATGAGGTTCTTTGAATTAGCTCGTCATGCCATTTGGTTGGTTCCGATATATAGGGAGAGGATTAGGAAGTTTGTTGATGGCCTCACTTATTAGCTTCGTATTCTCATGACCAGGGAGAGGGTGACAGGTTCTACCTTTGAGGAGGTTGTAGACATTGCTCGTGAGATTAAGTCTGTTCTTTGCCAGGAGCGAGAGGAGAGGGAGGCCAAGATGCATCAAGGATCTGGTAGTTATAGTGGTGCTCCTTCGAGAGGTTAGTTTTAGCACGGCAAAGGCTGTCCATTTAGGCATGCTCAGCCAGCTCGCCCAGGTTATCGTGGGGTCTCATCGGGTCATGATTCTCACAGTTCTCATCAGGGCCAGTCATCACTCAATGCCTTTCCAGCTCAGAGTTTGTCCTGTGCTCCATTAGTTCAGGGCTCTTCTATGCCAGGTGCATCTACTAGTTACTTCGGTGCGAGGGGTTCCCTTTAGTCCCCTTCTCCAAGACCTGAGAGTTGCTATGAGTGTGGAGAGATGGGTCATATGTGGAGGCAGTGTCCTCGTCATCTTGCGGGTTCATATCTACAGAGGAGTCAGCCATCGGCTTCAGCACCAGTTACTTTACCACTATCTGTCCAGCCAGCTAGGGGTGGAGGTCAGTCAACAAGGGCTCTCCCTAGAGGGAGAGGTCGATCATGTGGCAATCGGGCCCATTTCTATGCACTTCCAGCTAGACCTGATGTTATTACCTTCGATGCTATTATTACATGTATTGTTTTAGTCTGCCATAGAGATGCCTCTATATTATTTGATCCCGGTTCCACCTTTTCTTATGTGTCATCATACTTTGCTCGTTATTTGGATACGTCCTGTGAGTCTCTTGCTTCACTTGTTCATGTATCTACCCCGGTGGGAAATACTGTTATTATAGACCGTGTGTGCCAGTTGTGTGTGGTGACTATTGGGGGTCTGGAGACCCGAGTGGATCATTTATTATTACATATAATGGTTTTTGTGTCATTTTGGGCATGGATTGGATATCTCCGTGTCGTGTTATTCTGGACTGTCATGCCAAGATAGTCACATTGGCTATACCGGGTGTGCCACGAATTGAGTGGCGAGGTTTGACTGATTATGTTCCCAGTAGAGTGATCTCATTCTTGAATGCCCAACGTATGGTTGGGAAGGGTTGTCTTTTGTATCTAGCCTTTGTGAGGGATGTCGGTGCAAAGACTCCTAGTATTGATTCTGTTCCAGTTGTGAGGGATTTTTCCGATGTGTTTCCTACTGACCTGCCGGGCATGCCACCGGACAGGGATATTGACTTTGGTATTGACCTAGTGCTGGGCACTCAGCCCATTTCTATTCTGTCGTATCGTATGGCACCAGCGGAGTTGAAGGAGTTAAAGGAGCAGCTTCAGGAACTCCTTGATAAGGGGTTCATTCGGCCTAGTGTGTCGCCTTGGGGTGCTCCGGTTCTATTTGTGAACAAGAAGGATGTCACTATGAGGATGTGCATTGATTATAGGCAATTGAACAAAGTAATGGTTAAGAATAAGTATCCTTTGCCTCGCATTGATGATTTGTTTGACCAACTTCAGGGGGCGAGAGTGTTCTCCAAGATTGATCTCCATTCAGGTTATCACCAATTGAAGATTAGGGACTCGGATATTCTTAAGACGACTTTCAAGACTCGATATGGTCATTATGAGTTCTTGGTCATGTCTTTTGGGCTGACAAATGCCCTAGTAATGTCATGCATTTGATGAACAGCGTGTTCTGGACTTATCTCGACTCGTTTTTCATAGTCTTTATTGATGATATTCTGGTGTATTCGCATAGTTAGGAGGAGCACACGGAGCATTTGAGAGTTGTGTTGCAGAGATTAAGGGAGGATAAGCTTTATGCAAAATTCTCCAAGTGAGAGTTTTGGCTTAGTTCAGTGGCTTTCTTGGGGCCGTGGTGTCCAGTAAGGGTATTCAGGTTGACTCAAAGAAGATAGAGGCGGTTCAGAGTTGGCCCAGACCGTCCTCAGCCACAAAGATTCGCAGCTTTCTTGGTTTGGCAGGCTATTATCGCCGATTTGTTCAGGGATTTTCATCTATCGCATCACCCTTGACCAAGTTGACTCAGAAGGGTGCTTCATTTGTATGGTCGGATGAGTGTGAGGAGAGCTTTCAGAAGCTCAAGACAGCCTTGACCACAACTCTAATGTTAGTTTTGCCATCAGCTTCAGGTTTATATACCGTGTATTGTGATGCTTCGAGAGTTGGTATTTGGTGTATTTTGATGCAGGAGGGTAGAGTTATTGCTTATACTTCTCGTTAGTTGAAGCTCCATGAGAAGAACTACCCCATTCATGATTTGGAGTTGGCTGTCATAGTTCACGCGTTGAAGATTTGGAGGCATTATTTGTATGGTGTGTCTTGTGAGGTGTTTACTAATCATCATAGTCTCCAGCACTTGTTCAAACAGAAGGATCTTAATTTGAGGCAGCGGAGGTGGTTGGAGTTGCCAGAGGATTATGATATTACTATATTGTATAATCCGGGAAAGGCCAATGTGGTGGTCGATGCTTTGAGGTGAAAGGCGGTGCGTACGGGGAGCTTTGCATATATTCCAGTTGGGGAGAGACCTCTTGCAGTTGATGTTCAGGCCTTGGCTGATCGGTTCGTGAGGTTAGATATTTCGGAGCCTAGTAAGGTATTAGCTTGTGTGGTTTCTCGATCTTCCTTATATGATCGCATCAGAGAGTTCCACTATGATGATCTGCATTTGCTTGTCCTTAATTACAAAGTTCAGCACGATGATGCCAAAGATGTGACTATTGGTGATGATAAGGTGCTGAGGATATAGGGCCAGATATGTGTGCCCAATGTGGATGGGCTTCGGGAGTTGATTCTGGAGGAGGCCCATAGCTCGCGGTATTCCATTCATCTGGGTGCCGCGAAAATGTATCAGGATCTGAGGCAGCATTATTGGTGGAGGATAATGAAGAAAGATATTGTGGGATTTGTGGCTCGGTGTCTCAATTTTCACCAGGTGAAATATGAGCATTAGACACCGGGTGGCTTGCTTCAGCAGATGGATATTCCAAAGTAGAAGTGGGAGAGAATCACTATGGACTTTGTAGTTGGACTTCCACGGACTTTGAAGAAGTTCGATGCTATTGGGTGATTGTGGATCGGCTTACCAAGTCCGCGCACTTCATTCTTGTGTGTACTACCTATTCTTCAGAGCGGTTGGACAGGATTTATATCCGAGAGATTGTTCGGTTGCATGGTGTCCCAATTTCCATCATTTCAGATAGGGGCACTCAGTTTACTTCGCAGTTTTGGAGGTCGGTGCAGTGAGAGTTGGGTACTCAGATTAAGTTGAGCACAGTTTTTCACCCTCAGACGGACGGGCAGTCCGAGCGCACTATTCAGATATTGGAGGACATGTTGCTTGCTTGTGCCATGGATTTCGGAGGGTCATGGGATCAGTTTCTACCAGTTGCAGAGTTTGCTTATAACGACAGCTACCAGTCGAGTATTCAGATGGCTCCATATGAGGCTTTGTATGAAAGGCAGTGTAGATCTCCAGTTGGTTGGTTCGAGACGGGTGAGGCTAGGCTATTGGGGACAGACTTGGTGCAGGATGCTTTAGAAAAGATGAAGGTGATTCAGGAGAGGCTTCGTACAGCGCAGTGGAGGCAAAAGAGTTATGCTGATAGGAAGGTTCGGGATGTGTCCTACATGGTTGGTGAGAAGGGTCTGTTGAAGGTTTCACCCATGAAGGATGTTATGAGGTTTGGGAAGAAGGGTAAATTGAGTCCTCGGTTCATTGAGCCTTTTGAGGTGCTTCGGAGGATCGGGGAGGTGGCTTATGAGCTTGCTTTGCCACCCAGCTTGTCGAGTGTGCATCCGGTATTTCATGTTTCTATGCTCGGAAGTATATTGGGGATCCATCTCATGTTCTGGATTTCAGCACGGTTCAGTTAGATGATGATTTGACTTATGATGTGGAGCCAACATCTATTTTGGAGTGTCAGGTTTGAAAGTTGAGATCAAAGGATATAGCTTCAGTGAAAGTGCAGTGGAGAGGTCGGCCCGTGGAGGAGGCTACCTGGGAGACCGAGTGGGAGATGTATAACAAATATCCTCACCTGTTTGAGGCTTCAGGTATGTTTCTTGACTCGTTCGAGGATGAACGTTTGTTTAAGAGGGGGAGGATGTGACGACCCGGCCAGTCGTCTCATGAGTTACTGCTCCGTTTCTCCAATTTCTGCTTCTTATTGCTTTGTCTATCGGTTCTATATGTAATCGGGTTGGTTGGCTCGGGTTCAGAAAGGATTTGATAAGGTTTGAGACACTTAGTCTCTTTCGAGGAAGCTTAAGTTGGAAAAGTCAACGGGATGTTGACTATTATGTTAGAGGGCTCGGATGTGAGTTCCCATGGTTCCGATAGCTTCGTGAGGTGATTTGGGTCTTATAAAATTTGAGATTTTGATATAGGGGTTGGAATGGAATTCCGAGAGTTGTAGTAGTTCTGTTGGGTCATTCGGGATGTGTGCGCAAAATTTCGGGTCATTCCGACGTGGTTTGGTATACATTTTGATCAAAAGCGTAATTCAAAAGATTTTGGAAACTTAGGCTTGAATCCGATGTGTTTTGGTTGATTCGATGTCGTTTGAGGTGTTTTGAAGATTGGTATAAGTTTGGATGGTGGTGTATGATGTATTTGTGCTTTTGGTTGAGGTCCCGCGGGCCTCGGGGTGATTTCGGATGGTTGACGGAAAGAATGGAAGTTTGGAATGGCAGTTGAAGTTGAAATCTACTGTCATAACCGCATCTGCGGTTGGGAGGCCGCAGGTGCGACCCCCGCAGATGCAGAAAAGTGTTGCAGAAGCGTAAGCTGGTGAAGTTGGCAGGAACTGTAGAAGCGGTAGAAGAGCCGCACCTGCGATGACGCAGGTACGGGTTAGGCATCGCAGATACGGAGTCTGAGTGGTTTAAGTGATGACCGCAAAAGCGGGATTTTGGTCGCAGATGCGAAATCCCTGGGCTAGAAGGTATAAATTATTTCCTTCGCGATTTTTGAGCTATCCCACCATTTCTAAGTCAGATTTTGGAGCTTTTTGGGCTATTTGAAGAAGGATTTCAAGGGGATTTCATTGAGGTAAAAACTTTGGACCTAAAACTCGTTCCTATGGTATTATTTCACGGATTAGAGCTGTAATTAATGGAATTTAAGGGTTAAAATTGGGGAAACTAGGGCTTGGTATTGGAGACCTAGACTTGAGGATTTGAGGGACCATTTGTGGTCGGATTTTGGTACTTTTGATATGTATGAACTCGTGGGGAGATAAGGAATCTATTGAAGTGAATTTTATCGATTTTCGAGACGTGGGCCAGGGGGTCAGGTTTTGGTAATTTCGAGATTTATGTTGTAAATTGATTATTTTCGCTTGGGCTTCGTTCCCTGAGCATATTTTGACGTCATGATTCTGATTTTGGATAAATTCGACGCGAGTGGAGGCCGATTCAAGGGGCAAAGGCGTCGCGGGCTAGAGTTTGCTCTGGTTTGAGATGAGTAATGATTGTAAATGTTGTTGTGAGGGTATGAAATCCCGGATTGCATGTCGTTGTGCTATATTGAGGTGATGCACACTCTAGATGACGAGCGTTGGGTCATGCATTATTGGGGATTGTGACTTAGTCCGCCCTGAATGACTGTTTTACCGCGTATTTGACTGAAAACTATTTGCTATCATCATGTTTTGGGATGAATGTCATATTTGGGCTTTGTGCTAACTATTTGAGCCCTTAGGGGATTTTTACTGATATTTTCTCACTGTGTTGACTTTATACTTGTACTCAGTCATGCTATATTCTGCTGTTTTCATAACTCAGCCATGTTTACTCTGGTCTAACACTTAAAATTATATTTCAAAAGATATTTTGGGCTGAGCATCATGTTTTACTATTGCCCTAGTGGCTTGTGAGGACTTTGACTGAGTAAGGCCAAGGGACTATGTTGTGAGGAAACACCTAATTATGATTATGAGGCCGAGGGACTGAGATTTGTACGCCACGAGGTGGCTTGTTGATATGAGGCCGAGAGCCTGTGTGATTATGCCACGAGATGGCTTGATATTGTTCTTGAACCGTAAGAGGCCCCTCCAGGAGTCTGCA
Source organism: Nicotiana tabacum (assembly GCF_000715075.1). NCBI lineage: Eukaryota > Viridiplantae > Streptophyta > Magnoliopsida > Solanales > Solanaceae > Nicotiana > Nicotiana tabacum. The sequence goes on from NC_134087.1 coordinate 119,032,579, forward strand.
CACCCCCAGTTAGCGCGGGGACCCATTATGATGTGAGATATAGCCAGAGGGGCTGGTTATTGTTCCATGTGTTGCCCGAGGGGCTGATTCTGTTGGTATTGTGCCCGAGGGGCGTTTCTTTATGTGTTTACCTTTTCTAGTTGCCTGTCTCTTACTTGCTTAACTGTTTAAAAAGGGATTTTAAGAAGCATAAACTGAACTAAAATGACGTTGCATAATTTCACTATTTCATAACTTTTTATTGGCCTTTACTGCTTCCTTATAGCATGTGATGTGCCTTACGTGATTTCTTATTTCTCAGTCTTTATTTATGATTACTACTCACTGAGTTGGAGTACTCACTTTAGTCCCTGCCCCACATGTGCAGATTCAGGCGCTGCTGATCCTGCTTGCAAGGGTTGAGAGCTCCCGGCAGATTTTGGAGTTCACGAGGTAGCTGCTCGGTGTTCGCAGCTCCGTGCTTCTCCCCCTTTATCTCATTTCCTTTCTCTTGTTAGTGATTCAGTAATAGCTTTGTAGACACTTCAAACTTGTAGTATATTGATAAAGGCTCATGATTGGTGACACCCCGGTATCGGGCTGTGTTGGGTTTGTTTTCCGCAAATTATACTGTTTACTGTTTATTTTGGGATTTTATCATGTTTAAAACTTAATACTTATTATTTTAATTGCTTAAAATTTGAAATGGGAATGTGTTGGCTGGCCTTGTCTTCACGAGAGGTGTCATCACGACTGAGTCCGAGTTCAGGGTTGTGACAATTAAAGCCCTGCATGATCTCAGCTCAAAGACTCCTATATTAGTGGAGAACCACATGATAGTCAAGCTTATGAAAATTTTTAGTAGCTTGAGATACTTCTTTGTTGAGAGTGAGCGAATTTCTCAATGTCCTTTTTATTGATATATTGTGATTTATGGGCATCTCTCTTCATTTGGTGAGACACGCTTGTGATTAAAAAGTATTATAATGTTGGCTCTCAATAAGTGAACATGAGTACGATTAAAGATTATTTGAACTCGTGGCTTGATCTTAGTTATATTCTTGTTTGCAGAAAGTTCTTATAATTTTATTTTTAAAAAATTTTAGCCGCTATTTTATTTTGTTTACTTTGCTCGAGGATGGGCAAACGTTCAAGTATGGGGGTATTTGATAAGTATAAATTGTGTATGTTTTAAGTATATATAATATTAAATAAATGGTATTTTATTTCTAAATATATTACTTTTTGTTCAATATTTGTGTAAATATAATAAATACTACAGGGAAGTCAGGTTATGTTGCCATGTTCTCCTGCTTATTTTAAAATCTACAACTTGTCTTGAATGTGGTTTGAGGCAAAATTCTAGGTAGATTTTTGAGTTGAGAAATGAAAGTAGGCCTTCTTTGTTGAACCATTACCTAAATTAACCTGCCAATTATATTTATCACTTGTCAGAACCCTTGAGCCTAAATAAATTAGCCCTTGTTTTCTTGGTAGCCAAACTTTAATCCTGTCACGACCCAAAAATCCCTCCGAAGGAATCGTGATGGCACCTAGTCTCTAAACTAGGTAAGCCTAACACAAACTAAAGTAACGTTTATGCTTACTATCTTTAAATTAACCAACTCTGAATAAATCAAAATTACCAAAATCGGTGGTACAAGTCACAAGCCTATCTAAGAGTAACTACACAAAATAATACATCACTGCCTCGAAACAAAGGAGCAAATGGAAATAAATATAAATGAAGGTGACTCTGAGACTTGAGAACATTGTAGCTGGTTTACCTTGAGTCTCCACTGGGATGACTCGCACAGCTACTATCAATCCACCTGGATCTGTACACAAAAATGTACAGAAGTGTTGTATGAGCACACTACGGCAGTGTCTAGTAAGTATCAAGACTAATCTCGGTGGGGTAGTGACGAGGAGCAGTCAGGACACCTAATGGTCAAATAAAATTAACAGGATATGATAATAAAACATCAACATAAAGATAACGAAGTAATATCAACTGCGGAGAGAAAATCCAAGTACAAACAGTATAAACAATAAAGGGAGAACACAAATAGTAACGAACGAAAATCACGTAAATCAGATAACCCAAGCAATTCAACACTGACATAACAGAGACAGAGAAAAGTAAGAATGTATCCAATTAAAGGAAACAATGTCAACTCAATCAATCACATCATGTTTAATACACCATCCCGATCATTTCAATCCCCGATTTCTCATATCATAAGCTCAACTTTCGAACTTTCAGCACATATGGCAAATTGTGCACACATATTTTCTGTCTCACTCTTAACAATAAAATCCACATGATATACAATACAAAATGTCTTTACAAATGCACTTAAAATGTTCAGGAAGTCCTATTTACATAATACAAATTAAATTACAATTTCTAAATAAATTTGAAAAAATCGGTGAGAAAAGATGAAGTTGCTTTTAGAAATCATTTAAGTAAGAAAGTACCCCTTTCAATTTAAAATACAACCGCAGAAGAATTATTACCTTTAATAGGGGAGTTAGTAACTTCAAACTTAGTAGAAATTCCTTTTTAAGAAAAATACAACCTCAGATGGTTTAAGAAAGTTTAACTGAGTAACTAATTGAATTAAGGATGTAACAATATTGAAGTTTGAAGTATTATAATAAATAAATAAATAAATATATATATATATATATATATATATATATATATATATAAATAACTACGGTGAGGTATTGAAACATTGTGGGTTCTAACACAAAGGATCACAACAATAAAGGAATTAAAAAGTTTAAACATTTGAATTGATAACAGCAACTAAACATAGCAAACCGAAGGTGGACGACACCAAAATCCAATTACTAACAAGGATAAGGAAACCAAACAGAGAATTTCATTTTTATTTCATATCTTGTTGCCGGCGTGAAACCCGATCCCATTTCACATATCTCGTTGCAGGCGTGTAACCCACTCCCATTTCATATATCTTGTTGTAGGCGTGCAACCCGCTCCCATTTCATATATCTCGTTGCAGGCATGCAACCCGATCCCATTTCATATATCTCGTTGCATGCGTGCACCTCTCTCCTATTTCATATATCTCATTGCATGCGTGCAACCCGATCCCATTTCATATATCTTGTTGCAGGCGTCAACCCGCTCCCATTTCATATATCTTGTTGCAGGCGTGCAACCCAATCCCATTTTATATATCTCGATGCAGGCGTGCAACCCGCTCCCATTTTATATATCTTGTTGCAGGCGTGCAACCCGCTCCTATTTACAAATCATCATCAATTATAAAAGAATCCCGGCAAGGGAATAATAAGGAAATAACAATATCCCGGCAAGGGAGTCAACAACATGAATAAACACGTCCCGGCAAGAAAACTAACAGTAAGAATTAAATATGTCCCAGAAAGGGAATTAACTATAACCAAACTTGCACCAACAATTAACTTCACAATGAAACCTCAATTACACAACAAGATATAATAAGCACGTGATAACTACACCGGCAACCACAAGAATTGGACATGTAACATATTTGCATGAAGCCATAGAGGAACTCACAACCAAGAAGTATCGAAACAATAAGAAATGCAATCACTTCAATTAAGGCAATTTAGGGTCAATGTAACATGTAAAAATTAGAGGAAAGCTAACAACGTCATATGGAGCATATAAAGGCAATTTAAGCAACTAGGAAACCCAATCATAACAGGATACTTTCCACATAAGGACCAAAGAACCCTAGAGGCAAATTTCCCACAAATAAGTCCGAGCACACACTCGTCACATCACATGCATGGACTACAATTAGATTAGAAGACTCAATTACTAAGGGGAAGTCCCCCACACAAGGTTAGAAAAGATACTTACCTCAAAGACGACAACTTGGTACTCTAAAATGGACTTTTCGGGCGAAAAAACCTTCGGACAGCTCAAATTCAACTATAACAACTCCAAAACACACATAAAACGAATAAGAAACTATTCTGAATAATAAAGTTTCAATCTTTACAAAAATATAAAAATCGACCCAAAAGTCGACCCCCAGGCCCGTACCTCGGAACCCATCAAATTTTACAAAATTCGATCACCCATTCCAAAATGAGCTCAACCATACAAAAGTTATTCAATTCCGATACAATTTGGTCCCTCAAATCATGATTTTTCATTTTGAAATTTTTCTTTAAAAACCATCTCTTTCCCCAACTCAAAACACAATTTAAATGATAAAAATAAAGACAAATTCATGGAATATATTTAATTCTAGATATGATGAAAATGGTGTAACCCTCGATTATGAAATATATTCTGTCTGCCCAGGTGTTTGTTCATTGCGATCACGGGAGAAGTGATGCGATCGCGTAGAAGAAAATAGCTACTGGCCCAAAATGTTCTATGCGATCGCGGGCAAATCAATGCAATCGCACAGAAAGAAAATGTTGTTGTCCAAATTTTTGCTATGCTATCGCGAATAAATCAATGTAATCGCATAGAAGGAAAATGATGTTGTCCAAATTTGTCTTATGCTATCGCGGACAAATCAATGCAATCGCATAGAAGGAAAATGTTGTTGTCCAAATTTGTTCTATGCGATCGCGAACAAATCAATGCGATCACATAGAAGGAAAATATGGCAGGTTAACATTGTACTACACAATCGCGGCTATGCCTATGCGATTGCATAGAAGGAAATACCAGATAGCAGAACAACAGTTCAAACATAGGGAAAAATGACTCGTAGCCCATCCGAAACACACCCGAGGCTCCCGAGACCCCGTCTAATCACACAAACAGGTCATATAACCTAACACGAACTCGCTCGAGGTTTCAAATGACATAAAATAACACCAAAACAACGAATCAAACCAAAAATCAAACTTATGAATTTCCAAATCTTCAAATATCAAATTTCATGCCGAAACCTATCAATTCAACTCGAAATAACGCCAAATTTTGCAGACAAGTCCAAAATGACATAACGGAGCTTATTCAACTCTCGGAATCGTATTCCGACCCCGATATCACAAAAGTCAACTATGGGTCAAACTTCTCAATTTTTCAAACTTGAACTTTTCCAACTTTCGCCGAAATGCCTCAATTTACCCTACGGACCTCCAAATCCGAATCCAGATGCGCGCCTAAGTCCAAAATCACCATACGAAGTTGTTGAGATCATCCACGACCCATTCCAGGGCCGTTTACCCAAAAGTATAATTCCAGTCAAATTCTCACCATTTAAACTTCCAAAGTTAGTTTCCTTCTTCCAATTTGACTCTGAATCACCCGTTAACTGAATTCAATTATGCACGCAAGTCAATACACATATCATGAAGCTGCTTGAGACCTCAAACTACCAAACCGGATGCAATTGCCCAAAACGACTAGTTGGGTCATTACATCCTCCTCCACTTAAACATACGTTCGTCCTCGAACGTGCCTGGAGTCGTCCCAAAACCATTGAACCACTGCATGAGCTCACCATACATACACCCAGGGGTGTTTCCCTATCACCCAACCTATAAAGAACTGACAATGCCACTTAACTGAAGGTCTCATCTCCTCCTTAGTCCATAACCTTAGAAAAGAACCCAAACCTCAACATCCAAAATTCATCATAGGACCCGAATTCCATATCATCACACTGAACACACCCAAACAAGCTGAACCGTGCCAAAAATTCCAATCCTGAATACAATCACGTGCTACTCCACACAACTAATTTCCCCAAGCAATAACATCTGACCACCATAGCTGCTCAAATAACATCATGGATGCCGGTAACACACCTCACATTGAATATAACCTTATTTCGGACCTCCACATCACTGTTCATGATAAAGAAACATGCGGGGACTCATAGCCGCCTATGAAGTCAACAAGTCAAGAAACCCTCTCGCTCGCCAAGGCCATTACCCAAATCTTAGCAGAAACACCCACATACTTCCAAACACTCTTCACCCCTAATACTACAGTACCACTCTCATGTCTAAGAACCACATCTCGACCAATACAAGCAGCCCAACTGATGACTCATCACAGAAACACACAAATGCTCACACTATACAGCTCGTACACCGAACCAGCAATAATTCAATTACGTAACACAAATAAAGAAAAGCAAAGTAGAAGAATTTTCTAACAAGTGTAACATGTGCAACAACAAAAATATAGTTTTCATCAAATTGTTCCATAGAGGAAAAACAGAACCCAAATAAACACGAGGAAAGGGTATCTCATATAATATCCGCTGCGGCACGTAGCCCGTTCCCAAATACTCATCAAGCCAAGAATGCTCCAGTTCACTGATCATATACATACTGATATCAAGTACAACAGTGTGCACAAATAAATTTGTGGAAAAGATGAATAGAAGTAAATAAACGTGAAAGGAGCAAGTACAACTAAGGTGCAATGAGAAAATTAACATCACAAGTGCTATCACACCCGCATCGCCATAAGGCCTGAACAGAATTACAACGTGCGTGGGGAATAATCATAAAATCTCGTCGTGTGGCATAACATAAAAGAGTAGCACATAACATAGGCTAGGGGCACAAATAATATTCGTCCTGCCTGGTAACATGATCAAAATGACAACCTCATAGAGGCACACAAACTGAACCTGATACAAAACACATATTCTCGCTGATCCTCCACATGGCTCACAACCGAATCCCGATCCTTACCAATTAGATAAATATTCTTCGGAAGATCCACGATAACCTATTGATAATACATGCTATTAATTATCTCATTATCAACATTCCTTCACAATCCGCAAACAGAAATAGTCCACATATGAGGGCACCTAGCCCCGAATCCTCAGGAATACCGAAATTTCCATACCCATCTCAACTACGCAAATCCAATGGCTGATATATCGCTCACACCCTATTATTCTATTGAAGCACCCATATAGGATTTCTGGCCATGTAACAAATCATAAACCCCGAAAGCCTCAAAACCCAGTAATCACCATGCTACTAGCCACACACCCGCAAACCAAAACTCAAGGTCCCTTCCAAAAATGCACACCCTTCACATATGATAGCCAACAAGGTCAACACTCTATTAATTTCTGATACCTATTCAGGAGAAAGTCACAATGTACCACATATTCCTTACTCCTATAGTAGACAGCCAACCCAAGCCTTTGTCGAACCATCGAGACCCTTCTGAGATCCGCCCGCATGCAACTAAGCCATCAGGACTGCACCTCCCCAACTCGATCGAGTCACACAAACCGTCCAATTCAAGAGTGCTGCCACAAATGCCAGTAGAGATTTCCTATTCAAAAGACCAATTACTTCATTACTATGCTGACCCAATACCACAGAGCTGACCTATTTCTTCGGATAGTCGATATACAATAATCCCAGTCAAAGTCCCAACATCGTCCCGTGCAAGATCTCAGACCTTAGTCATAAACAAATTCCGGGAACCTACCAATTCCACATATACATATACCTCAGGCCAAATCTGATATAAATCTAACTCTGCATTTTGAATGCCGCTATTGAACTCCTCCACTTGGTGCAAAGCCATAGAAAATAACGTTTGATGATCCGCAAAACTAACCTTCAAAGCTCGTACAACACAAATCACAAGGTACTCCAATACCACCAACTATTCTCAATCAACACCCACTTCGTGGCCTTGCCACAATCGCTGCGACTAGTCATCCAATTAAACCTTCCCAAGCTTGCACTCATCAATCAGATGCCGGAAACCGCTGCGCCTCCATACGAATAACTGAATAGTCTCTCAATGCCTTTGTATCTTCAGCCTGGACAACACGTCGAGGCAATGCCTGAGCATCCCTGAATCCTTCAAGCCTCTCTGTAGCATCACGAACCACTGGCACATGGCGAACACTGAGAGCATAATATTATACACGAGTGGATGTAAAGGAACATAAGTTTTATACTTCGAGCTGAATCAATATCGCACGATAAGGAATGAAAGAAGGGGAATTTCCTAACAGTTTTGTAGCCTCTCAAAGATAAGTACATACGTCTCTGCACTGATCCGCAAGACTCTACTAAACCTGCTTGTGACTCGTAGCACCAGTGAACCTAGAGCTCTGATACCAACTTGTCATGACCCAAAAATCCCTTCGAAGGAGTCGTGATGGCACCTAGTCTCTAAACTAGGCAAGCCTAACATAAACTAAAGTAACGTTAATGCTTACTAACTTTAAATTAACCAACTCTGAATAAATCAAAATTCCCAAAATCGGTGGTATAAGTCACAAGCCTATCTAAGAGTAACTACACAAAATAATACATCACTGCCCCGAAACAAAGGAGCAAATGGAAATAAATACAAATGAAGGTGACTTCGAGACCTGCGAACACTGTAGCAGGTTTACCTTGAGTCTCCACCGCGATGACTCGCACAGCTACTATCAATCCACCTGGATCTGTACACAAAAATGTACAGAAGTGTAGTATGAGCATACCACGGCGGTGCCCAGTAAGTATCAACACTAACCTCGATGGGGTAGGACGAGGAACAGTCAGGACACCTATTGGTCAAATAAAATTAACAGGATATGATAATAAAATATCAAGATAAAGATAATGAAGTAATATCAACTGCGGAGAGAAAATCCAAGTACAAACAGTATAAACAATAAAGGGAGAACACGGATAGTAACAAACGGAAATCACATAAATCAGATAACCCAAGCAATTCAACACTGACATAACAGAGACATAGAAAATCAAGAATGTATCCAATTAAAGAAAACAATGTCAACTCAATCAATCATATCATGTTTAATACACCATCCCGATTATTTAAATCCTCGATTTCTCATATCATAATCTCAACTTTCGAGCTTTCCGCACATATGGCACGTTGTGCCCACATATTTTCCATCTCACTCTTAACAACAAAATTCACATGATATACAATACAAAATGTCCTTACAAATGCACTTAAAATGTTCAGGAAGTCCTATTTACATAATACAAATTAAATTACAATTTCTAAATAAATTTGAAAAAATCGGCGAGAAAAGATGAAGTTGCTTTTAGAAATCATTCGAGTAAGAAAGTACCCCTTTCAATTTAAAATATAGCAGCGGAAGAATTATTACCTTTAATAGGGGAGTTAGTAACTTAAAACTTAGTAGAAATTCCTTTTTAAGAAAAATACAACCTCAGACGGTTTAAGGAAATTTAACTGAGTAACTAATTGAATTAAGGATGTAACAATTATTGAAGTTTGAAGTATTGGAACGTATAAATAAATATATATATATATATATATATATATATATACACGGTGAGGTATTTAAAACATTATGGGTTCTAACAAAAAGGATCACAACAATAAAGGAATTAAACAGCTTAAACATTTGAATTGATAACAACAACTAAACTTAGCAAACCGAAAGTGCACGACACCAAAATCCAATTACTAACAAGGATAAGGAAACCAAACACAGAATTTCACTTTCATTTCATATCTTGTTGCAGGCGTGCAACCCGATCCCATTTCACATGTCTCATTGCAGGCATGCAACCCGCTCTCATTTCATATATCTCATTGCAGGCGTGCAACCTGATCTCATTTCATATATTTCGTTCCAGCCGTGCAGCCCGCTCCCATTTCATATATCTTGTTGCAGGCGTGCAACTCGATCCCATTTCATATATCTCATTGCAGGTGTGCAACCCACTCCCCTTTCATATATCTTGTTGCATGCGTGCAACCCGATCCCATTTCATATATCTCGTTGCAGGCATGCAACCCGCTCCCATTTCATATATCTTTTTGCAAGCGTTCAACCCGCTCCCATTTACAAATCATCATCAATTATAAAAGAATACCGATAAGGGAATAATAAGAAAACAACAATATCCCGGCAAGGGAGTCAACAACAAGGATAAACACGTCCCGACAAGGGAACCAACAGTCAGAATTAAATATGTCCCGGCAAGGGAATCAGCTATAACCAAACTTGTACCAACAATTAACTTCACAATGAAACCTCAACTACACAACAAGACTTAATAAGCACGTGATAACTACACCGGCAACCACAACAATTGGATATGTAACTTATTTGCACGAAGCCATAGAGGAACTCACAACCAAGATGTATCAAAACAATAAGAAAGACAATCACTTCAATTAAGGAAATTTAGGTCAATGTAACACGTAAGATTTAGAGGAAAGCTAACAACGTCATATGGAACATATAGAGGCAATTTAAGCAACTAGGAAACCCAATCATAAAAGGATACTTTCCACATAAGGACCTAAGAACCCTAGAGGCAAATTTCTCACAAATAAGTCTGAGCACACACTCGTCACCTCGCATGCATGGATTACAATTATCATAGAAGCCTCAATTCCTAAGGGGAAGTCCCCCACACAAGGTTAGGCAAGATACTTACCTCAAAGATGACAACTCGGTACTCTAAAATGGACTTTTCGGGCGAAAAAACCTCCGGACAGCTCAAATCCAACTATAACAACTCCAAAACACACATAAATTGAATAAGAAACTATTCTGAATAATAAAGTTTCAATCTTTACAAAAATATAAATATCGACCCAAAAGTCGACCCCCGGCCCGCTTCTCGGAACCCGTCAAATTTTACAGAATCCGATCACCCATTCCAAAATGAGTTCAACCATACAAAATTTATCCAATTCCGATACCATTTGGTCCCTCAAATCATGATTTTCATTTTGAAATTTTTCTTCAAAAACCAACTCTTTCCCCAAACCAAAACACAATTTAAATGATAAAAATAAAGACAAATTCATGGAATATATTTAATTCTAGTTGAAGAACATTTACCCAATCGAATTTCGTGAAAAACTCACCAAAAATCGCCAAGAACCGAGTTCTAGAAGTCAAAATATGATGAAAATGGTGTAACCCTCGATTTTGGAATATATTCTGTCTGCCCAGGTGTTTGTTCATTGTGATCGCGGGAGAAGTGATGCGATCGCGTAGAAGAAAATAGCTACTGGCCCAAAATGTTCTATGCGATCGCGGGCAAATCAATGCAATCGCATAGAAGGAAAATGCTGCTATCCAAATTTGTGCTATGCTATTGCAGACAAATCAATGCAATCGCATAGAAGAAAAATGATGTTGTCCAAATTTGTGCTATGCTATCAGGGACAAATCAATGCAATCGCATAGAAGGAAAATATTGTTGTCCAAATTTGTGCTATTCTATCGCGGACAAATCAATGCAATCACATAGAAGGAAAATGTTGTTGTCCAAAATTGTGCTATGCGATCGCGAACGAATCAATGCGATCGCATAAAAGGAAATATGACAGGTTAACATTGTACTACGTAATCGTGGCTACGCCTATGCGATCGCATAGAAGGAAATACCAAATTGCAGAACAACAGTTCAAACATAGGAAAAAATGACCTGTAGCCCATCCGAAACACACCCGAGGCTCCTGGGACCCCGTCTAATCACACAAACAGTTCATATAACCTAACACGGACTCGCTCGAGGTTTCAAATCACATAAAATAACACCAAAACAACGAGTCAAACTTATGAATTTTCAAATCTTCAAATATCAAATCTCATACCGATACCTATCAATTCAACTCGGAATAACGCCAAATTTTGCATACTAAGTCCAAAATGATATAACGGAGCTGCTCCAACTCTCAGAATCGCATTTCGACCCCGATATCACAAAAGTCAACTATGGGTCAAACTTCTCTGTTTTCCAAACTTCAACTTTTCCAACTTTCGCCGAAATGCCTCAATTTACCCTGCGGACCTCCAAATTTGAATCCAGACACACGCCTAAGTCCAAAATCACCATACGAAGCTGTTGAGATCATTCACGACCCATTCCGGGGTCGTTTACCCAAAAATCCAATTCCGGTCAAATTCTCACCATTTTAACTTCCAAAGCTAGTTTCCTTCTTCCAATTTGACTCTGAATCATCCGTTAACTGAATTCAATCATGCACGCAAGTCAATACACATATCATGAAGCTTCTCGAGACCTCAAACTGCCGAACTGAATGCAATTGCCTAAAACGACCAGTTGGGTCGTTACAAATCCTTAGCCTATTTTTATTATCACATCTATTTTTTCACCATATCTCGTTTTTGGCGCTTTAAAAATGCAAAAACTAATTGTGATGGAGTTGTATTGGAAGGAAGAGATAGATAATTATTGGGTTTACTTATCTTTTGAGAACGTTGTCATGTGACTTTAAAGGAAATAAATTATTGCGTGTGAAAACAATTATAGCAACAAAAAGAATTTTGACAACTACAAAAAAAGGGCAAACAAGAAAAACAATGAAGAGTTTAGAAAGGAATGACAATGAAAAAAAGGGAGGTTAAATTGTTTTAGAAAAAAGGAAGACGATTGTCTTGTTAAAAGTATTGAGGTGCTTGTAAGAGATTTGAGTCACTTTATCCATATGTATCTTACATGTCCATGTACCGATATTACAACCTTATTAAAGCCCTACATGATCTCAACTCAAAGACTCCTATATTAGTGGAGAACCACATGATAGTCAAGCTTATGAAAATTTTCAGTAGCTTGAGATTCTTCTTTGTTGAGAGTGAGCGAATTTTTCAATGTCCTTTTTATTGATATATTGTAATTTATGGGCATCTCTCTTCATTTGGTGAGACACACTTGGGATTAAAAAGTATTATAATTTTGGCTCTCAATAAGTGAACATGAGTACGATTAAAGATTATTTGAACTCATGGCTTGATCTTGGTTATATTCTTGTTTGCAGAAAGTTCTTACAATTTTATTTTAAAAATTTTTAGCCGCTATTTTATTTTGTGTACTTTGCTCGAGGATGAGCAAACGTTCAAATATGAAGGTATTGGATAAGTATATATTGTGTATGTTTTTAGTATATATAATATTAAATAAATAATATTTTATTTGTAAATAAATTACTTTTTGTTCAATATTTGTGTAAATATAATAAATACTACATGGAAAGAAAAAGAACAGAAAGAAAAATACAAAGGCAAAGAAAGAGAGTCAAGGATGATATCCATGGGAGAAACAACTGGAGAGAATTGAGCAACTCAGACCAATGATGACATCCTAGACCACATTCCAGTCCAAGGATGATATTCTTGGGAATTTTTGCTTGTGCTTGTCCCTATAAAAAGGGCGTAAACTTCAATTGAAAAGGAGAACCATTCTTGTGCAGAGAACACCAACTTTAATTAGCTTTGTTTTAGTTTTAAAAGTTATTTTTCTTATTGTAGGAATAGTATTTTTCTATTTTATCTTTTCTCCATAATGGAGTAATTTTCTTTGGTTGAGATACTAGATGAAGCTATAAAAGTGTTATAATAATTATCTTAATTTTATTATCTTTTTATGTTGATATTTTCTCTTTATAATTATTATACACCAAGGTATTTGATATTGATTATTTCTATTTATTTGATATAATTATATCACTTACTAAAATCTTTATCTTGTTATTTTGTTTCTTATTCGGGAGAAGAGAAAGATTTAAACATGTTTATTGATTTAGAAAAGGCTAATCGAAAGAGGCTTTTTCTCATTTGGTGCACTCAACTAAGATAATTCTTATTTGAAGTCATTACTTTAATTGGTTAACTACACTAATCGAAAGAGGTGTTATTAATCAATTATTGGTTAATGTCACTAACTATCAATAAATTAATAACATTAAACGCGAGCGGTGCTATTTATATATTGTTGTTATGTGAAAGTGATGTCTTAGAAATAAGTGGTTATTCTTTAAACAAGGTCTTTGTTTCACCGTTAATCGATTGACTACACTAATCGAAAGAGGTGTTATTTATTGGTTACTTTTATGTGATTTGGTTGAATTAGAAATAAGCAATCATTTCATTAAATAAAGAAATAAGTAATAGAATTTTGATTTTATTATAATGGTTTTATCTTGCTTATTCAAAGTATTCCAAACTCTATTTTTATTTTCAAAAAAATAAAAAAATATTTATTGCTTTTATTTTACATTTTTAAGACCAATCCCTTTCATCAATCTGATTCTCTCAAATAGTGACATAGACAATAGACATCTGTAGCCTAGGTAGTTCCAATCTCTCTAGGACGATATCTTAAACTTTACTATAATTTGAAAGAGTACAAGCAGAAAAATAATATATGCCCAGAGTCGTCAATCTCCAAATAATCTTTTCCTTAGACTGATGTCAATTACCTTATGACAAATTCAACATACAATACTACATGGTGCAACATCGTCGTAATTTAATAGTGTGAAGCGTAACATCATCGTAATGTAGTACTGCAAGACGTAACATCATCGTAATATAACACTGTGGGACGTAATATCGACGTAATATTGCGGGGCGTAACAATTTCGGTTCTTGACTTAGGGTGTGATGTCCCCCTAGTATTCGAAGCCAATTGTTTTAGGGTTCGAATACTATTAATCTAATACGGACGATCCGCAATCCTCGATCTTAGACCGATCTTCAAAACTAGGGTAGCAAGCTTTACTGTTGCCTCATTAAAAACCTTGCCGTAAAACCCATTTCGGGAAAAATCCGATCCAAGGAAAAAATGGTACAACACGTGCTTTCATACCTAATCATTATATTTGACTTCAGCTGAGTACCTGCATGGGTTAGTTCAAAGCATAATAAACCACAAAGAATATTGTGTTCATTCCTTAGAAGTAGTATCGATTTAAGTGCGCCGCATTCCAATTGTTGGGTAGTTGTTCCCCCTTTTTGGGCTCGAGCTGGTATGAGCCTTTCCCGGTTATACCGGTGACTCTGTACGGTGCTTCCCCAATCGGGCCTAGTTTCCCATCATTCGAGTTCTTCGTATGTAGTGTAACTCTTCTCAGTACCAAGCCCCCGACTTGGAAGTGTCGAAGGTTTGCCCTTCGGTTATAATATCTCCCCATTCGTTGCTTTGGGCCGCTAACCGGACTAGGAAGGATTCTCGCCTTTCGTCGGCTAAATTTAAGATTTTGGCCATGGCCTCATCATTTGGTGTCTCCGTAGCATATTGAAACCTTAGGCTCGATTCTCCTAACTCTACCAGAATCAAAGCTTCTGTGTTGTAGACTAGAGAAAATGGTGTTTCACCGGTGTTTGACTTCGAAGTTGTTTGATATTCCCAAAGGATCTCGAGCATAATTTCTTTGCATTTTCATTTCGAGTCGGTCAACCTCTTATTTAGGTTCTGCAGTATAGTTTTTGTTTGTTGACTCTGCTTGACCATTCCCACTTGGGTGGTAGGGTGTCGATAAAATCTTTTTGATTTTGTGTCAAAAAAGTTATTAATCTTTTCGTCGATAAACTGCCTCCTATTATCGCATGTGATCTTGGCCGGTATCCCCGAATCGGCATATTATATGGTCTCAGATGAAGTCAATGACTTCCTTTTCCCTAACTTTCTTGAATGCATGTGCTTCGACCCACTTGGAGAAGTAATCGGTCATAAGTAAGATGGGCTAGGCTTTTCTAGGTGCCCATGTCAAGGGACCGACGATGTCTATTTCCCATTTCATGAACGGGCATGGGGAAAGGACCCGGTGAAGCATCTCCCTCGGTTGGTAGATCAGCGGGGCGTGCCTCTGACATTCGCTACACTTTTGAACAAATTCTTTCTCATCCTTTTCCATCTTGTTCCAGTAATAACCGGATCTGATCAATTTTCAAACCAAGGATTCTGCTCCCGAATGGTTTCCATAAGTACCCTCGTGTACTTCTCTCATCACGTCGTCAGTCTATCCAGGACCCAAGCACCTTACTAATGGTACGAAATATGATCTTTGTTATAATTTTTCTCTAACCAAGCTAAAGCTGACAACCTTAGTACATAGGGCCCTCGATTCTTTGGGATCCAATGGCAAGTTCCCTTTCTGAAGGTAGTCTATGTATTTGTTTCTCTAATCCCAGGATAATCTTGTTGAGTTTACCTCTGTGTGACCTTTCTCTATTACTGAGTTCATCAATTGCACCACCTCTCCGGAATTGAACTCACCGGAGTCGAATGACGACCCTAGATTAGCCAACGCATCGGCCTCTTTATTCTAAACTCGGGGTACATGTTAGAGTGTCCACTCCTTGAACTAGTGTACTGTCACTTGTAACTTATCCATGTATCTCTGCATCCAGTCCTCTTTTACTTCAAATTTCTTGTTGACTTGGTTAATAATGAGGAGGGGGTCGAACTTGGCTTAGATTACCTCAGCCCCTAGGCTCTTAGCCAGTTCTAGACCTGCAATTATAGCCTCATATTCGGCTTCGCTGTTATTTAGTTTAATAGTTCTAATAGATTGCCTTATTACATTGCCAGTAGGTGATTTTAATACGACCCCCAACCCGTACCCCTTCGCGTTAGTAGCTTTGTCTGTGAATATAGTCCAAACCCTTGAGCTAGTCCTTGAGGCGAGCAGTAGTTCTTTCTCGACTTTGAGGATCAAGGCCGGTGTAAAATCGGCCACGAAGTCTACCAAAATCTGAGATTTTATAGCAGCTCAACGCTTGTACTCAATATCGTACCCGCTAACCTCTGCGGCCCATTTGGCCAATTGACCCGAGAGCTCGGGTTTATGCATCACATTTCTTAGCGGGTACGAGGTCACGACACATATGTGGTGATATTGAAAGTACGGTTTTAGTTTCCTAGATGCACTGAATAATGCGAGCGCTAATTTTTCTAAGTGCGGATACCACATTTCAATATCGCCCAGGGTCCTAGTAATATAATAGATAGAAAACTACTTACCTTCTTTTTCTGGACCAGGACGCCACTTACCGCTACCTTGGAGATTGCCAAGTAGATGTATAACTGCTTGTTTGCCTTCAGGATGTGCCACAAATGAGGGCTTGATAGGTATCATTTGAGTTCTTCCAAATCCTGTTGACATTCTATGGTCCAAGAGAAGTCGTTATTCTTCTTTAGTAATGAGACAAATCGGTGGCTTTTGTCCGATAACCTCAAAATAAATCAGATTTCGGCTATCTGCCTGGTCAATCTTTGTACAGCCTTGACATTGTCAACTATGTGATATCTTCTATGGCTTTTACCTTATCCGGGCTGATATCGATTCCCTGACACGATGAAACTGAGGAATTTGCCTGAACCGACTCTGAGGGAACACTTCTCCGGGTTCAGCTTCATGTTGTATTTTCTCAGTATGTCAAAGGATTCCTATAAATGCTTCAAATGGTCATCTACTTGCAGGGACTTAACTAACATATTGTCAATATAAACCTCCATTAATTTTCCGATTTGTTCCTCGAATATTCAGTTAACTAGGTGTTGATAAATTACACCTGCATTTTTTAACCTAAACGGTATTACCTTGTAATAATAAGAGCCCCATTTTGTTATAAAAGAAGTCTTCTCTTGATCACCCGGGTCCATCCGTATTTGGTTGTACCCGAAATAGGCACTGGGAAAACTCAGCGTCTCATTCCCGACCGTCGCATCGATCATTCGCTCGATGTTAGACAAAGGAAACAAATCCTTCGGGCATGCCTTGTTCAAATCCTTATAATATACACACATTCTAAGTTTGGAACCTATTTTGATAAGTTTAGATACCTCGTCTTTGAAGAATGCGTGTTTGACTTCGGACTGCGGCCTCCTCTTCTATTTGACCGGGTGGAATTTTGGATCCATGCTTAATTTATGAGTTGTCACCTCTGGTAGGATCCTTGTCATATCTAAGTGGTACCAGGAAAAACAATTGGCGTTAACTTTAAGGAAATCAATAAGGTTTCTCCTAATCTCGGGGGTTAACCTCGTGCCTAGGTATACCTTTCTATCCGGTAGATATTCATTATGACCTACTCCAATTCCTCGATCATTAATTCGGTGGCATCGATGTCATCGGGTGCTATAAAGGATCTCGTGACCCCGAAATCGTCTTCCTCATTTGTTGAATGTTCCCTCTATTTCTCCGTCTTTGTCGGGGTCGGGACTGGGGATTTCTATTTGGTGCATGTCTCTTCGACCAGTTCCTCAACCGTCAATGTTGTGATCACGGGTACCAGGATCACCTCCTTTACAGCGAACATCTCCTTCCCCATAGACTATTTTGATTCCGCTTAGGGTGGGAAATTTAGATGCCTGATGCAAGGTCGAATGCACCTCTCTCATGTTGTGGACCCATAGCCTCCTGAACTAGGCATTATATCTCATATCCCCTTCAATTACTTAAAATTTTGTTTCGTGGGTTGCCCAAGCAGTGTTTACCGGTTGGGTTATTTAACCCTTCATTGTCTCGCATGCAATCTTGAACCTATTCAATAATCATAGTGCCGGTATGATTTGAGCCAATAACCCTAATTGTTCTATGACTCTCCATCGGATGATGTTGGCCAAGCTAACTTGACAATCAACAAACACTCAACTCGAGATTTATTGTACGGATATTACCAATGCATCGTTGTGAGGTTGAATGATTCCCTCGGCATCCTCATCACTGAACGAGAAGAACCCTCCGGAATGTCGTCCCGAGTGCATTTTTCCCTTGTGATAGAAACTTTGGTGCCCTTAATCATAGGCCATTACGGGACATTCTCCCCCAATATTCATGTTAATCACGTGTTGAGGTTCTTCCTGCTCAGTTGGTTTGTTGGCGTCCCTGTTTTTGAAATGATTTTTGGCTCGCTCACTTAGGAATTCCCGAGGATGTCCATTGTTGAATAGACGAGCCACTTCTTCACTTACCTGTCAACAATCCTCAGTCATGTGACCCTGAGTACCATGGTATTTACATATCAAGTTGTCATCCCTCTGTGCAGGATAGGATTGGAGTGGCCTTGGCCATTTGGTTTCCTTGATGTAGCCAATGGCCGATACTATACTCGTTGCATCAACGATGAAGTTATATTTCAATAGTCTCGGGACTTCTCTGCTCCAAAGCAGTCTACCAAAACCGTTCTCACTCACAAGACCTCGGTTGCTAGGACCTTCGCTTCTCATATCATTCCTAGTCGGGTGGAGACCGGGTCCATTTCCCTTCGATCCAAACTGTATGGCTGATACCGATCTCGAGTCGGCCTTGGATCCTGATCCACAATTCTTTTAGACTTCTCCTCGACTCTGATCTTTGACTGGTATTTGTTGTGAACATCATCCCAAATGACTGTCGGGTACTCCACCAAGTTTTGCTTCGATTGTTGAGAAGCAATTGAACTTCAGGGTTTAAGCCCTTGAGTAAATGCTTGAATAGCCCAATTGCAACCAGGGGCAGGTCCATTCGTTGCATTTGGAACCTCGACACGAACTCTCTAAGCATCTCGTTGTCCCTTTGCTTGCCGTTCAAGAGGTGTGATTTCCTCGTCTCTACCTTGACGGCGCTGATATGGGCATTAATAAAGGCATCTACAAGCATAGCACATGAATCAATAGAATTTGGAGGTAAGTTATGGTACCATATTATTGCTCATTTGGACAAGGTTTTCCAAACTTCTTCAACAATACTGATTCAATCTCGCCATCTTCTAGGTAATTTTGCCTTTTATTGCACATGTGTATGAGGTTACACGCTCGTTTGGATCCATGGTCCCGTTATACTTGGGAATATAGGGCGTTCGAAATTGGCTTTGGTGCCACGCTCGGGGGAAAAGATTTCTGAACGAACTTTTTAGAATCCGGTCCCTTCAATAGTGGAGGCACTCCTGGGATTTGATCTTCCCTTGAATTGTAAGTCTCCACCTTCTGATCATTTGCCTCCATCTTCTTTTCGCTAGACTCCAACTGTTTCATTAATGCTTCGAGCATTTACATCACCTCGGAAGTATCTCCGGGCCCGAACTCATCTAGTTCTGTAATATTCCGTTCGTCTCTCCGAACGTTTTCCCTAACCCGCTCGGGTTCAGCCGTGTTCTGTGGATGATTTTAATAAGGCTGTATTCTGGTCCGGTCTCGGGCCTAAATGGGCTAAGCGGGATGGGCCAAACGGTCCCGGGCTCTGGCGGGCCGGGCCCAAGCGGTCTCGGGCTTAACGGTCTTGAAGGGTGGAACCGTCCCACTGTGGGCCTAAGACCACATGGTCCAGAGCTAAATGGGTCAGGCCCATGGGTCTAAACGAGCCTAAGTGTTCCGGGCTAATTGTTTTTTGAAATTTTTTTATCTAAGTAAATTTCTTGTAAATTATATTATATAATTGTGACTTAAATCTTCTAATTAAAATTTAAACGCAAGAAATTCTAAAGAAATATTCAAGGGAATGCCTTATAATTTTTATTATTAGGACATTAACAAAAAATGACAATATCTTTCTTAGTCTTCCTCCCTCCAATGGAATAAGCACAACAAGGTTCTAATACCACCATTAAAAGGAAAAAAAAACTAATGAAGATGTGCCAAAATACAAGTTACATATTAGTCTACGTATTATCTCTAACAAATTTCATATATCCTTCAAGGTTCAGAGGAATTTCCGTTGGTGATGGCGGAAAAGAAGCTTGTTCATCACTGCTTTCGGGTGAAGCAGCATCCTCCGCAAGTTCCGCTAGCATTTGTTCATAAACTTCGTCTATCTCCGGTTGTGATTCAGCAAGTCCAAAATTTCTTCTTTCCGAACGGATCCAATCTCTAAGTGTTTTTAGGCCCGCAGTTCTTTTAGATGATTGCGAACTAGACGAAGTAGGAGTTGGAACATTTGGTCTAGCATGATCTAAGGAAAGTTGATAAGCATTATGAATTGTTTGAGCATTTATTTTAATTGTGGCTTTTGCATCTGCAAGTGTAGCAAATTCCTCATCTGAAAGTGATAAAGCCTTATAAATATTTGTATACCAAAAGTGAGGACCTCCTAATTTCATGGTAGGATTTAACATGGCAGCAACACCAAAAATATGGGGGATAGTGAAAAAATATTTTTTAAACTTATATTTCATAGAATTAATAGCAAGTTGATAAATTACCCCACCCTCTGAAAATTGAGTAAACAAATCTGCAAGTGCTACAATATAAACTAAACAGTTAGAAATAGTAGGATAATATTGCCCAGATAATTTATTTGTAGCAACATGAAATTGTTCTAAAAAGTCTACAAGAATTTTAACATTTGTCCAATCCTGATTTGTAAGGTGCTCATCATCATCATCACCACCACCAACACGCGCATTAAACATTGCGTTTATTGAGTTTCTACATTCATATGCAACAACTAAACTTTCATACATATAATTCCATCTAGTCGGATAAGGTTTAGGAACCTTTCTTTCTCTTAGGCCAAATTCATCACATTTTTTAAAATATTCTCTAAGTCTACTTCAACGGTTTGAATAAAAAAGCCAATTAAGAGTCATTTTAACCTTTTCAATTTCAACATTTAATATTTTTATACCATCACTGAGGATTAAATGGTAAATATGACAAATACATCTAACATGGAAAATATTACCGTAGGATTTAGTGTAGTTGTAAGCAAGCCTATAGCATTAGTTTTACTAGAAGCATTATCCATTGAAACTCACATTATTTTATCTCTAATGCAAAAAATATCTACAAATATCTGCAACTGTGTTAGCAATAAACTTACCTATGTGACGTGATAAGAAATAATGTACTTTTGCATTTTTCATTCCTCATCAATCCAATGAGTGGTAACAGTAAGATAATCACAGTCATTACCACTTCTACCAATATCAATAGTAATAGCAACACGACAATTTATATGAGTAAATAAATAGCGCAAATATTGTTCATATTCATGTTTATATTTATAAATATCGCTCTTTATGGTTGCATAAGGTCATCCTTTATAAGTAGAATTAAAAACCCTTCTAATATAATGCACAAAGTGAAGGTTAGAAGGAAAACTATAGGGTAAGGACATAACAGTAACCATTTTTGCCAATTCTTCACGATCTTTATTTGGATCATGATATAAAATGTCACCGATAACAATGTTAATTTCCGGTTGAACTAGATTTGACTCGGTACTAGGGTTAACCTGAGTACCTACACTTGTCCCCTCTTGCGCAGCTTTCATTTGAAGAAATCTAGCTTTATCTTTAGAGTGTGCCTTTATGTGTCTAGTCAAAGTACCCATACCGCTACGGTCTCCAGTAAATTTATGAGCTATCAAAGTCTCACAAGTTTTATACTTAGCCTTATTTTGATCTCTTAGTTAAATAAAAATGTGCCAAACAAGAGATGTTTCACACCGTCTAGAAGGTTGTCTATTAAAAGTATGGGTTATTACAGGAGGGTCAGGCGGGGCATCATTTGGATTACTTTCAGTTGGGTTAACAACAGGACTAGTAGGTGTATCATCTAAATCCGGTTGCGTTTCATATAAATCATCATTTTCCTCATCATTTTCAAAGATAGTTTCATTAGGATAAAGAGCATTCATAACTTCTTCATTTAATTGTTGACCTGGTGCATTGAAAACAAGGGTTATCACTATCAAGAATAACAGGTGAAGGATCAAGAATAATAGGTGGGGGAGGACAGGTAACATGTCTGGGTCGGGAAGCCGAGGGAGGAGTAGTAGCTTGGCCAATAGATTCACCAATTTTAGATTTTCCCTTACAACCAAATATTTTTTTCAAAGAAAAGGCCATATTAATTATAATTATGCAACTAAAACAAACAAAACTATAATATTAAAACTTAAGAGTTGGAACGAGTTTACCGAATTGACGAACAACTTCTTGAAAATTGTATATCGTTGAAGACTTGAAGACTTGAATATTTCAATTCACCAACTTCACATTTTTTCACAAATTGCAATAATAAAGTAAGCAATTATAGAAGAAAATTAGAGAGAGCTGATGATTTTGTGAGTAAAAATGAAAGAATGAGGGGGTATTTATAGTTGAGAATAGGGAAAAAGTATAATTATAAAAAGTTTGGGGTTAAAATAAAGTTTGGGGAGCAAATGGCTATTTTTTAAAAAGCTAAATAGCTAAATTGGCAGGCCAACGGTTAGTTTTTAAACTTCCAACCATTGGCCAATTTTAAAAAAAATTAAAAAATAGTTGTTGGGCCCGTTAGGCCTGGTTGAACCGGCCTAGGCCCGCCAGCCGGTCCCGGGCTAAACGGTACCGGGCTCGCGGTCTCTCCATGTTGGACCGGCCCATAGTGGGCTCCTAGGACCCCTTGGGACTGGACAATACGGGTCAGCCCGTTTAGCCCAAATCCCATGTGGGCTCACGGTCCCGAACTGGGCCTGGACCACAATACAGCCTTAAATTTTAATTCTACAGTCGTGCTATTTTCACTTCCTGAGCTTGTAGCAATTCAAAAATCAATCGCAAGCTTACTCCATCACCTTCCTCCTATGGAGCTTCTCGAGCTGACGGCCGGGATGCTCCACGAATGTTATTTTCGAGATCAGTTGGCAGGTTGATGTTGATGGCAACTTGTGAGTTAGCGTCGACTGGGTCAGCGATTGGGACACTATTAGGATCAACAAGGGGTACATCATTGTTTGGTACCACGTTATTATTTTCACCGTGGTGGCCTGACTCGACATCAACGTTCAAATGAGCAGACTGAGAATTTGACATTTTAAATAGACCTGAAATCAAACTTTAAAGAGCAAGTGTAAAATAGGGTGTGCTATGGAGATTCGTATTAAATCACAACTATTATCATTTTCCCCATGGTGGGCGCCAAACTGTTTATTCTTAAAATGAGTAACAATTGAATTTATACGTGGTTTGAAGGATATGTGATTTAATTTAACACGAATGATCTAAGGACTGTAAATGATTAAATTAAACAAAAACAAAACAATCAAACCAAACACGATGAATGATCAAGCTTGGCTTTATGATGAACAGTGGAAGTTGGTTCCGATTAAGCCCTCGAAATGGGCTTGGTTCAACTAAACAAATAAGCAGCTGAAGAACACTTTGAACAATAATTAGAGAACAAAAATTGAATGTATTCCCTTGATATGCATGCCAATAGTGGTCCCAAAAATAAAAGGTTATCCCATTTATATAGTAGGGGAGTTTCCATCCTAGTACACATCTAAATAAGGTAAAAATCTTTTTCTTCTAATAAACCGTGATACGCTATTGATATCGGGAAAGATTTGCGTCGTGATATCTAGTTAAGAGCGGATATTTCGCGCCCTTCGTTTGTGCTCTACAATCGTCTTTCCTTTCGTCTTGATTCTTTATTTTGCTCGAACCTATCCTTCCCTTATTTGGCTGTGTTCGGTTCGGACGCATCATTCATGATAGCATCCTAGGAAGCTCAAATCTATTCAAGGACAAGGATGAAGCTTTGTAATCTCAAAGAGGACCTTTAACAAGATCTCAAGCTAAAAAGTTGCAAAACAAGGTCATTTGTCCTCAGGAACGATCAAATAAGTTGTTAGTTGGGAGGAAGAGTCTAAGGATAAAGGATATGAGTTATCTAAGTGTTATAATTATTTATGGACCAAATTCGTCCAATAAGAGGTGGATTAGAACCCAAGAAACATCCTATGAAGAAGGTCCAAACCAGGCCATTGTTGGACCAATTTAGCACCTAAAATGTGTCCAAACTTGCAGCCCATGAAGTCCTACATAAAGCCACATTTTTATAGCATAAAAAAGACTTACTTGATGTCCAAGAATGGTACAATGGTCGTTCTAGATGTTGAGTGCAAGTTGGTGCCAAGTTGCTTGCAAATTTCCTTCAAGATTTCCAAGATTGGTTTGGGACTTATTTCCATATATTATGGGTAGGGGTGACAATTTGAGCCCAAACCCATCTAATCCGCCCAGAAATTAATGGGTTGGATTACAAACATTTTAGGTCATGGGTTAATTTGGGCTAAGCCCAAGTTAACCCATTATATTTTATAGCCCATTCTGACCCATTAAGCAACTCAAATACAACCCTTGAAACTAACTCAAAACAAAAGGTATCTCAACCCAACTTATATAAACATTTATTTAGTTTCCCCAATTTTACGTCTATTTTTTTTTGTATTTTCTATTTTATGTTCTTTTGTTTTTCTGCACCATCCACTCACCCTATCCCCCTCAATTCATAAATTTTTTTACCTTTTTCTGTATTTTTTATTTTTTGTTTTTTTTTTGTCTGCACCACTCACCCCTCCCCCCCCTCCCTCACCCCCCCCCCCCCCCGCAAAACCCTCCTCAACTAAAAATATTTTTTTTTTTTTGTATTTTCAATTTTCTGTTTTTTTATGCACCCCCCCTCGCAAACCCCTCAAAAAAAAATCTTTTTTTACTTTTTTTTATTTTAAATTTTCTGTTTTTTGTTTTTTTCATTTTTCTGCACCCCACCCGCCCCAAACCCCCCACCCCCACCCGCAAAAAAATTTTCAACTTACACATTTTAACGTAAAAGGCTTTTTTTTATGCAAGATGATCATGGTTCTAAAACATGAGTCAAGTTGGGCGGGTTGGGTTATGACCCATTGTTTAGCCCATCTTGACCCAGCCCATATTAGCCCAAGTACACTTTGGGTTGGATTGGGCAATGATCCACTTACTGACCTAACCTATCTTGACCCGCCCAAATTCAGCCCAACCCGCCCATTTGCCACCCCTAAATTTATGGGACTATATTTATTGCTTTCCTAGTTAGTTAAGGTTATGCTTTCCTTTTACTGAGATTTTTGGAATTACTTTCCAAGAAGGACTTGGTTTTTGCTTTCTAGTATTTTCCTTTTCCTAAGGTAGTTGGACTTGTTGTCCAAAGTAGTTTAGGACTTTATTTCCTAGTTTTTTTAGGTACAATTTCGTGACCCCCTCTCTATATAAAGGGGTGTCTTCTTTGTTTTTAGACTTAGATTATTCAGACTATATTATTCAGACTATTATCAATAAAATTTGTGAGATTTTTCTTGCACTCTTGTGTGTGGTTACTCTTGAATTTATTCTTCAACCTTCAAGACTCAATTTAAGGTGGTAAGATGAATTCTTCGAAATCTTAGATCACTTCTAGGTATTCAAAAAAAGGTGATAAGTTTAGACTTATTGTTGTTCTTGTTATTCTAAAGGGTCGAGTTTCACAATCTATCTCTTGTTTTTAACCTCTATCAAAGGCAATTAGTTCTTCGTTAGCTAATTGTTGTTGTTAGGATTAACCTTCAAGAGTAGACTTCTTGAATTAACTCTTTCTTGAATTCAATCTATCTTTAATTTCCGTCTTTTTCGTTTCTTTATTTTCTTTTAGCTTCCGCACGTTTCTTGATTTTTTTTGGTAATTCTTGGACCCCTATCGCACTATTCGTTCTCCCCGGGCTTTGATCTATGGGAGCCCTCGGCTTTACCCGAGGTGATATCGGATGGCGCTATCCTTTCGTTTCTTTATCGGGAAATCGGAAGTAGCTTTATCCCCGATTTTACCCGTACACTGAACCAATGACAATTATTAAGTAAAGGACCATGATATGAATGATTTATAATTGGGCAGCACGATTGCTCCAGAAGAGCAAAATAGGGAAGAAGCTAAAATTGATTAAGCATAAAGGTAAGCTGCCAAATATCAGATAGCAATTCATAATTCTTCTAAAAAGGGTCTGAAGAACTTCAAAAATTTACATACTTCTGCACATAGGATAGTACTAATCACAACTTCAAAGTCAATCTCACCACATATTTCCACACTTTTAAAATAAAGACAGAAGGGAAAATAGCTGCTTCAAGGGAAACATATTGACATTTCTGAGAGAGAACATTTAACGCTCAGTAGAAGCTTGAAGGAGTCCGTCACGAATCTGGCTTGCTGCCTCTCTTACAGCACCAGGCCCATGAGGAAGGAAAACGGCAGATGATCTGCTGGAAGCGCCAATTTCTTTCATGGTGTCAAAGTATTGAGTTAAAAGGACCATGTCCATAACATCCTTTGCCGAGGTTCCA
Source organism: Nicotiana tabacum (assembly GCF_000715075.1). NCBI lineage: Eukaryota > Viridiplantae > Streptophyta > Magnoliopsida > Solanales > Solanaceae > Nicotiana > Nicotiana tabacum. Next base: position 119,059,395 of record NC_134087.1, read on the forward strand.
GGCACATTCACTGAGAAGCCGAGCACACTGTCCCTTAAACCATCCACAATTGCTTGACGTTGTCGTGCAACACCTAACCCTGAGAGATACATTGACTCTGCCTCTCCTTCAGCCCTTTTAATTTGTAAAATCTTCTCAGCCTCTGCCTTTTCATTTGCAGCCACCCTCATCCGAGCAGCTGCAAAGTTGAAGACAGTTGAGACATAAAAATTTCTTTAGCCTTTGAAGAGCTTGGTAGACATAGATTGCACTACAACTCCTAAAACGGCCATTTAACTGCGTAGAATTTCTTTTACATAAATAATTCACATTTTTAATGGAAGGAAAATCCATCCAGTGATGTATATATTCCTGTTGAGATTATCTACTGATAGTAGTTGACAAACAGAACGTGCGATCTGTAGGCTTATAGCCTGTCCAGCCAAACTTCTAAAATCTAACTTATTTTGCACAGTGCTTTTCTTATAAGTGCTTTTCAAAAAAAATACTTTTGCTGATTCGGCTAATTAATTTGAAAAATCCTTTTGAGCATTAATTAGTATTTGACCAAGATTTTCAAAAGTATTTTAAAGTGTATTTTTCTCAAAAGTGTTTGCAAAAAAGTGCTTTTCGGAAGAAGCTACTTTATTTTACGTCTCAAAAACTGCTTCTGCTTCTACTCAAAAATACTTTTTTTTTCTAAAAGCTTGGTCAAAAACGTTAACTTTGGAAAAAAAAACATTTCTAGCAACAACAAAAAAGCACTTTTGGCCAAAAAAAGTTTGGCCAAACAGGGTATTAATTAGAGGAAAAAGATTTTAGAAATACCAGCATTGATTTCATTCATAGCTCTCTTAACATGCTCATCTGGTTCTATATCAACTATAAGTGTCTGAACAATTTCATATCCATAAGCCGACATAGCCTGTACAGGATCATAATGGCACTTGTATGAGATCCAATATATGAATTTAGGGATGACAATTGGGGTACGGCAGGGTAGGGCAGGGCAAGCTTTGGCCTACTAAGCTTTTAACCCGCCCCGCCCCGCCCTATTTAGCATCTTTTTCAGAATTTGCCCTGCCCCGCCCTACCCTGCCCCGTTTAAACTTTTCTTCATTTTTTTTTGTAATATTCTATTTAATTTTTTTTAAAACATATGATTTTACAGAAAATATGGGATTATTAGAGCAAAAGGAAATCAAAAGAAGATTTTCTCATATCCTTATGATATATTTGAAATAAGGTGAGAAAGGAAAAATTAAAACATTCGTGAATAAAACGATATGCACATATTGATGAAATATATATTGGAGATTACAAATCAAATTAATGAAATAATTTGTATTCAAAGACAATCAAATAATGACAAATTTCCTTTCAGTTAGGAGGACATCAACGATTTTGTCATTTCAAGAGTTCATCCTAGTCATTTTATCTGTAACAAGTTTTAATTATAAATATCAGTCATTGATAGGCCTATGCACGGATCGGATCGAATCGGATTTAGCACATTTGGATTCGAATTTCAGATTTTGGATTCTAGAAAATGCAATCCGAGTCCGATCCGAATTATATCGGATTAAATCGGATTTTAAAGTTTGGATCGGATCGGATTTCGGATATTATTATGCCTCAAAGTTGCAAACTACTATGTATATTTTCTTTGTAAAAGAGGTAATACATTAAGAAAAATTCATGTTTATGCAATTATGAGAGTACTATGGTGCCAATATAGCTAAATCCAGCAATTGTAAAGGTAATAACTTGGAGGAAGATGTAAAGGAAGTACAGACTATCCGAAATTAAAGTTTAATATTTATACATTGCCTAATAATTTCGGATTTCGGATCGGATTAAAATATACCAATCCGATCCGAAATCCGAAATTTTAATAAACACAATCCGAAATCCGAAATTGAATGGATCGGTTCAGATTTCGGATATCCGATCCGAATGAACAGCCCTAGTCATTGAACTTCTTTATGGGAGATAACTAGAAAGGAAATATTTTTTAATAATTAGTAGAAAACAATTGGAAAGGTGAACTCTACAACACCTGAGCTTATACATGAAACGCACTATAATGCATATATTCACAGTAGGAATTAGGAAGAAAGAACAAAAATAACCTGACCCAGTTATTAACTTGGAATTTGCCCCTGCCCTGCCCTGCCTTATTAAAAAATTTTAAAAATAAAATTTTCCCCTGCCCTGCCCCATTAAGAGTTTTCCCTGCCCCTTCCCGCCCTGTCCCGCCCCAATTGCCATCCCTATATATGATATCCGTGAAAAGATGCATTGAGGATTTGGCTTACCTTCTCAAGTTCATCCTCAACAGCCCTGGCAATTCCATTTTTCTGCTCGAAAACATCATCAATATTGAGTTTTGGAACACTTGCCCTTATGACTGAAGAAACATAAAAATGTAGATTTGTGTAATCAATATATTGGAAGAAATAAATTTGTTAGAATAAAACTCAAGTCAAAGGGAAAATCATCAGATGTATATAAAGAGACATCATAGAGATCTACCATAGAAAACATAGGCTTGAATTTGACCCTTAGTGTTGGTTAGTCTGTAGAAAGCATCATTTGCTTCGTCTGCAAGAGCACGGTACTGAACTGATGCCACTACATTGACAAATACATTATCCTGCACATTTACTGCAATAAATGTATAAGTCATGCAGGCGTAAATACTGAAAAACCATCACCTACTTATGCTTTGTGAAAGTTCGAATTCTGATTGACTTTGATGATTAAGCTATGAAGTACCAAAACAGTATATTTCAAGTCGATGTAATTCTAGTTTTGGAATAAAGAATAAACCTTTGTCTTGGTCTCGCAGCGAACATCCAATTGCTGCACCCTGAGGGAGAGATGACCAGCTACCTTGAATCCAAGGAACGAAGGGAGACAGTGGCAACCAGGCTGAAGCACATTTTGATACTTGCCGAACTGCTCCGTAATTGCAACCGTGGATTGATCAACTTTTACACAGCACAACATATTGCCCATACTCTGTAAATATGGCATTAAAAGGAAGATGATCCACAAAAGTGACCCATGAAACATTACACCAAAGGAACCTAGACTATCTCAGATTCATACGACAAATTTTCTTGACTAAGTTTACAAATTACACTTGAACACCCCAAGTTCACAATCCAAAAAGGGGTAACATTTTTGAACTATGATTCTATATTCACCTGGGGACTAATTCAAACTTTTCTGGAAAATTTGCAGAATTTGCAATAAACTCCTAGTTGACCAAGAAAAAGATTCAGTCTTACGATATTAGCAGTTCATATCCTGGAAAATTTGCAGAATTCTATATTATTGTTTTCTACAGATACTGTATGCATCTACAAAAGGCATATCCCACCAATTGACATGAAAAATGTTTTTTTTCCTGTCAATCTTCTTAGCAAAAAATAAAATAAAAAATTCAACCTAATTTACCTTATCAAACCAAAATCCAACTTTCATTTCAGTTCAAGAAAGCAAGAAACAAAAATCCATATCATCAAATTGAAGAAACTACAGAAGGTATTTTCAGTTTATAACAATTTACAAAATTGAACTGAGTAAGAAGAAACTTACGACTAACGAAACAAGCAAAAATGCACAGGAGCAGCTAAAAAGTATGAAGAATTTTGAATTGGGTTTCGCTAGCTGGAGGGAGTGTGTTTATTATATATGAGCTGTTTGGGATTAGTGTGTTTGTTGGGGGGGTTGTGGGCGGGGGTGGAGGAACTTGGCAAGGCAGAACCTCCATTTCTGTAGCCGGCAGGTTGCAACTGAATGATATCATTTTCAATTTGTCACTATAATTGTGACCATTGACATTGTGATAAATACTGGGATGGGAGATCAAACCCCCCCACCACCCCCCCCAAAAAAAAAAAAGACTTTGTGATATCCACTAATGGATAGGTGCAAAAGCTATTGACTTTTGATTTTCCATTCTTTGTAGGGAGGACATTAGGATTAGGTACATATTGCAAATATTTTTCCAATAAAAAAAGGAAACGTTAAAACTTATTTAGAAGCGGGAGTTAAGTGCTCTTCGTCGTCCTGCTTCCCAGGGTAAATTTGTAAATTCCTTTTATTAAACTTTGCTCTTCGTATGCGTTAAAAGCTGGAGCAAATATCTGCTTTTGTATTCATCTTCCACTTTGGCTATGTTCCTCTAGGTGTTCACCGATTGCACTAGAGATCCAAATTCTGATGGCAGCAAATAATTAGATTGCCGCATGTGTTTGCCATTGGAACGATTTATGGCTTTGGGCTGAGCACTTTTTGTCTTCAGGTTTACTATCTTATTCAATCAATGAAGGTTATTTTTTACGGTCCTATTAGATTAAGGAATTAAAAATATAGTATCCCTCTCATGTCCTTATCATGTTGTAGTTAATGATACGTGTGGAACATGTTATGGTGGAATTCTCCATGCTTTTACTCCTTCCTCTTTTTAGCTTTTATGTTCATGAATGAATAAAGGTATTATTAAGCAATACATAACTATTCAAAATGGACTTTCATTTGGTGCTACAAAATGCTTAATGATACCACCGAAACATCTATAAGTGAGCTGGGAAGGTAATCTGAAAGACTAAAAGACCAGAGCCATGTATAAAGTAGCATGTTTTATGTGGGCGGCAACACATGAAGCCTCTCTCACTCAAAACAATCTGCAGATAAAAGGAATGCTGATGTTGAACAACAGTGTCTTATGTCAGATGGAGGAGGTGAGAACAACTATCACGTATTTTTGCAGATGATCTCCATCTAATAACTTTGGGAGTTGTTCTTCAGTTTATATGGTCAGTTGGAGTAAGCCATAGATGTTAGTCTGCTGGAGCAGTGGCTACTATAAAAGAGGACTGAAGAAGCTATGCAGCATAATTCTAGCATGTATATGTTGGATTCCTTCAAAAGAAAAATTCGAGGTGTTTTGAGGGCAAAACAGGCCTTGTACGGATGGTGAAGTATGGGTTTAGATTGTTAGCATTTTGGTGTAATGAGTGATGTAAATGAGAAATATAGTATGATAGACTTTATCAACACTCTACCAGAAGCAATTTTATAGAGAGGACAACCATTACTAGAAAAATCAACAACTTTAACGATGAATAAGTCTTAAATGATCATTGATAAATATACAATTATTTTAAAAAGAATAAGGACAATGTGACTTGAATTATCTTTCTAATTAGATTTAGTAAACTTTTATCTTGAGTTTGGGCCCGGGCTCAGCACGGGCCGCCCTCTAACTAGTATATGTTATAAAACAAAGACCGTAAAGTAATAAACTGAAGATAAGTATAGAGGGAGCGATTGATATATTATTCAATTTCAAACTGATGTACATAATAAACTGAAATTTTTTCTATTTATAGAAGAAATGAAGCAGCTGCGAGGCTTTTCTTGAGCTGCTTGTAAGCTGTGTGCATGAGCTGCTTGCAACCTGCCTGTTTAATAAGAAGCTGCTGCAAATCATTTCATTGAGTTGCTTGCAACCTGTATGTATCAGCTACTTGTAAATAAACTTCAATGGAGTACTAAATGGATAATCTTCTTCAGGAAGATTATTTATAGTGGGAAAAAATGCATAAGTATCCCCCTGACCTATACCCGTATTTCCAACTATACACTTTTTCTTTGCGGGAATCCTATTACCCCCCTAAACTTATTTTAAATAGAATTATTTGCACCCTTAACGCTGACGTGGCAGAGTGTGTGTATTTCACTCTCCCAAAGGAGAGTGGGAAGCAAGAAAAAACGATTTTCAGATTATTTTTTATTCTTTTTTACCATTTTTCTTACTTTTTTTTCCTTTTCCTTTTTCTTATTCTTTTTTCTTTTATTTTTTTTCATTTCTTCTCTAATTCCGGTGGATATTCATTCACCGGCGACTTTGTCTAACCGTTTTTCTTCTATTTTTTCTTTTCACACACAAATTAAACTCTCAAAAAGATCTATTCATAAGCAAAGCAAAATACACTCAGATTTGGGGGGAAAGAATTCATCATCGGAAAACCTTCCCACACCGGAAAAAAAATGATGTATTGAAATTTTAACTGGAAACGTTTTCTCAGCTTATATTCGTTTTTATTTCTTTTGCTCTTTCTCCCACAAATAAATTACACTTTCAAAAAAATTATATATATAAAAAACAAAACACACTTAGATCGGGGTAAAATTTTGTTGCCGGAAAAAATGGTGTTTGTGAAATTCCGATGACCACCATTTTATGCCACCGGTGACCAAAACAAAAAGAAAGAGAATGAAATAACCAAAAAAAAAATGAGAATAATATAAAATAAGAAAAAAGGATAAGAAAAAGAAGAAAGAATAAAAAAAGTACTAAAAATACATGTGGGGGCGCGTATAGCTCACCACTTGCCAAGAGTTTGGTTGTCAGTGTTAAGGGTGCAAATAATTTTATTTAAAATAAGTTTAGGGGGTAATAGGATTCCCGCAAAGAAAAAGTGTGTAGTTGGAAATCCGGGTATAGGTCAGGGGGTACTTATGCATTTTTCCAAAAAAATTAACCATTTCTTCTATTTTCACAGTATAATTATTTTCATAACACTTCTCCTAGATGTTCAATTAAAGATATTGTGCCTCATTAAAACCTTACTAGAAAAAACCAAGTGGAAAAAATTCTAGTGAAGGAAAAAGAGTACACATACATATTTCTAGCTGCCTCATTAATAACCTTACAAGAAAAACTCTATGAGAAAACCCTTAGTAAAGGAAAAATAGTACAACGCGTATTTCACTCCCCCAGATGAAAACCTTTGTTTCAAATATTTGAGTCTCCACATTCCAATCTTGTATAACATCTTCTCAAAAGTTGAAGTTGACAAAGATTTAGTGAACAAATCTGATGGATTGTCACTTGAGCAGATTTGTTGCACATCGATGCCGCCATTTTTCTGAAGATCATGTATGTAGAATAATTTTGGTGAAATGTGCTTTGTTATATCTGTGAGCATGTGATTTTTCCCCTATATGAAATACTCCTACAGAATCCCAAGGAATTAGATTTTTTTAATTCTTTGCCATTTTAGGAATTATTGTAGAATTTTCTTAATTATTTGCATTTTTTGTGCATGTTTAATTTTATTTAATTCATGAAAATACAAAAAAAAATACTCTGCATTTGCATTTAGAATTTATTTATACATTTTAGGTTAATTAGTAAATTACTTGTTTAATAAAAATGAAAAATCACAAAAAATGACTCACTTTGCATTTTAACTTTTTAATTTTAAATTTTATAGTTTTTTCTTTTAATTTAGGAGTTGTTTAATTTTGTAAATTTAGGTAAGTAATTAGTTTAATTTTTTTAAGTTCTTTTTTATTTAAGAGTTTAATCTTTGTTTTAATTAATTAAAGAAGAAAAGAAGAAAAAAAAATTGAAAATTGAAATGAAAAGAAAAGAAAAGAAAATAAAATAAGCAAGGTTGTTGGTTTTGGGCCTTTTGCCACAGCCTAAACGATTTTGCCCAAAAACCTGTTCAGATCCGGCCGAAACCACGCCCTTAATCCGGTCCGTCCTATTTAATTAACCAAAGGACACCGTTTTGAGTTCGTTTGTTCTAAGTCAATCTCAGTCCTTCATTTTAACTCATCCAACGGTCATAAGCGTTTCCCCCATTTTTAATAAAAGTGTCTGAATACATGTTAGATAACCTAGGACCCTCTTCAAATTACTTTATCTCCCCCAAGTTCAAAGAACCCTAGCCCGCCACCTCCAAACTCCTGAGCCTCCACCGGTCGGCCCAATCAACCTCAAACTTCGACCACACAACCCCCACTCACCCCTGAGTCCCAATCCACCACCATATCTCCTCAACTCCTCACCAAATGGAACCAGTTCCGGATCTAAAAAAAAGAAGAAGGAAAAGAAAAAATTTCTAAATCTCTGAGTTTTCCTTGAACGATTGGGGTTAAAATTGGTGTTACTCATCTGTTCTCAACGAGAACACGCGATTAATGCCAATTTCGGCTCAAAATCGGGGGTGTTGAAGGTCCAGTCAAGCCCACTTTCAATTCGCCTATTCTAGGTATTTTCCGACCATTTTTCTTTCTTTCATCTCTCGCTTTGTTCTCATCCTCATCTCCTTCTGATTTTTGCTTTTTCTTTCTTGTTTTCTCTGTTTTTCAATCGCCCTGTGAGCATGCTAATTCTAAATTATTCTTAGTCAGCACGTTTTTAGTTTATTTAATTTTGTTGTTTGATTTTGCTTAAATTTCTTTCTGTTTTTGTTTTCTTCGGATTCATGGCTTCATGAGTTCCTGTAACTCTGTAGGCTTATTTTCTTGTGGGTTTGACCTTCCAAATAAACTTGGGTTTTGTCAGTCAGAAGCGCAAAGAGGGAAGGGTCCATTCGGGTCGTTGAGCCCAGGGTTTTGGTTTGTTTGTTGGGTCAACTTGACCCATGTTTTATCTTGAAGTAAATAATAGGGGGTTCAAGGATATTTGGGGGAATTTAATTAAGCGAATCTTCTTAAAATTGAATGGACATCTTCCAGGAAAGAGGGGTTTGGGTTAGTTCAGTAATTGGTTTTAAATTTCAGGGTTAAAAGTGAAAAAATAAAAATTGGGGAAGGGGTGATTGTTAAAATGATAGAATCATTTCTGCTGCCCTAAATTTATCTATATAAGGATTGTTTTCCGTGAAATGAGTAGGGATTAGAACATGAAGAATTTATAAACGGCTGAAGAACCTACCCTCACTAATAAAGATTGAAAATTAGAAAGAAGAACAAAAAAAGGGGTCTGAAGTCACTGTTCTATTGAGTTGATCATCATATTTTAGGATTTTTAAAAAGTTTGAGTGCATTACTCTCCTTCTGGGCTCAAAAGATGGTTTTAGATGATTGACATTTGCTGGTTACTGCTGTTTAAGAGTTGCTGTTATTGCTATTTCATTGTTGAAGTTCCTTGTTTATCTCTTATTGTTCCAGGTACTCATTCGAATCTTATAGATAAATGTGGCTTGAATGTTCTTGGGTGAAGGTTGTTTCTGCAGAAGTTAATGAAGAACTTTTGTTTGGATTTTAGTTTTCATATGTCCTTTTAGGCTATTTAGTTCGCTCTTCATTCTTCCTTTCTATCTCTTTCTTGTTATGTGTAAATCTGATATGTTGATCCCTGACATGTGAAGTTATTCATCAACAAATACTTTAGTCATTCATGCTTTAGGTGTTAAATCTGCGTAATGGTTCAAAGTGAAGTCATGAAAGAGTCAGCTCGTTTGCTCTTTTTCTTTCTGTTGAGTCGGGGTCTAATTAACCTTGTGTTTGAGGCTTTGGTACTCTTTTGAAAAGGGTTGTTGGGTCTTCTCCAATTGCATATGGAAATATGGAGAATATCTGGCAGCATTATGAAGGGTCATAATCTATGTTTGTGATTGTTAGTTTAGATTAATTCCGTTTGTCATCTTATAGGCCAAGGTTTGTTAGTTTTCATATACTAATCAATTGTTTCTTCAAATGTTCAAAGTTTTTGTTAAATAATGTTGAACTTACATGTAATTTGATGAATGTATGGCGAAATCATGAGGGTCAGAGGTAAATGTCTCAGCAAATTCCAATTTGATGTTCAAGCTTGCTGAAAGACCTCAAATGGGTTTGACATGAGGCCCAATTTCAGGTGGCTCGGTCTCAAGCTAAGATAGCTTTCGAATCAGTGCAATTGTTGTGTTTCTTTGATATTTTCATTTAGCCTAATTCAATTTAGTTGGTGGTATGGTGAAGTCACTTTTGGATAATCACAATCTGCGATTGGGCCTTGTGCATGGCCCAGTTAAATCATTTATGCGCCCTGCAACTTCAATCTCGACTTTGGGCTTTTCTCTTCATCCTAGGTTCCCTTTTAAATAAGTTGATTCGTTGTCTTTAGATTTATCGCGAGTATGGAATCCCCCCCCTCTTTTCAAATGTTAGGACAATATGATATTCTATTTAGGTTACTCGTAGCGATGTACTGATTTTAACTTAGGCAGAACTTAATTTGCCTTTGGTCCTTTAATTAAACGTGATTCTTTTAATTAGACTTGAGGCGTGCCATATTAAGCAAGCTATAATCTATGGACTTCAAAATATTAGTTCAAACATCCTTTGAAAAAATAGACTCGAGGTGTGCCATTTCAGTAAATAACTCATGGCCCTCGTATAATTTTTACTAATTTCTTAAAATCGGGGTGCGCCATCAATTAAACCTTCCATGGCCCTCGCAAACTTAGTTATTAATTTGAACTTTCGTAGTTGCTTTAGGCGCATTCTATAAATTAATTTTCTTTTATTTATCAACTCCGGGTGCGCATTTCATGTGACCCAAATTCATTTCCTAACAATGTTAAATAGAACGTGTCGCGAACCGCGGGTACATTTCATGTGACGTGGTTCAAGGCATGTTTCAAATGACGTTGAACCTTCCTAAAAGTGTGTTAAAATAATTAAAAGCGGTTAATAAGTTAAAAAATGCACAATAGTCTAAAATATGTAATAAATCAGATAATAGGCCAATTATAATAGTTTAAGCGACCGTGCTAGAACCACGGAACCCGGGAATGCCTAACACCTTCTCCCCGGTTAATAGAATTCCTTACTTAGAATTTTCGGTTCGCAAACTTCAAAAGGAAAGTTGAATTTCCTCGATTTGGAATTTAAAATAAATTGACTTGGAACACCAATTAAAATATTCCAAGTGGCGACTCTAAAAAAAATTAAATAAATAATTCCATTTTGAATAATGTCACTTTAATTGGAAAAACTCCCTTATATACCCCTCGGGTGTAAAAAGGAGGTGTGACAGCTCTGACGACCCTGCTGGGGATCCAAACCCAGAACTTTGGTTCAGTGTTTAAGAATTCGAGCTTAGAATAACTGTTATAGTTGGCTTGTTTTATCTGATTTTTACATGTTGAGCCTAATGTGCTAAATGCCGCTTTTACCGCTTTGATATTGTTTGGATTGTATATAAATTGCTACGAAACCCTCCTCTCTCTCTTTGAGTCTTCTAAATCATTTGGGAAGTGTGCACTTCGTGTGACTTCTTTTCTGTTAGAGTCATATCCTAATTTTAGAACGAGGTTCGGACAAGTTGCAAAGCCGGTGAAGCTTCTGTATTCCCGGTACGCTGCCCCCCCCCCCCCGGCTCGAGCTGTCCGCTCGGGTAAGCCAAGTCTAGAACAATACACCCAGGTTTTTAAACCTAGTATAACAAAGCCCCATGCTGGATCCCTAGTAGGAACGCTTGTTTGCATCACATGCATTTGACTTTGGAGACTTAACACAGGGGTTGAGTCTGTCTAGGACAGGTGTACCCGAAATGAAAAGACCATCCTGATTGCATGTTGACCGGCTTATGAATAATGGAGAAAATTTATGCAAGAGAAAAATCAATGTGAGAGCTGAGAGAGATAATTACCTGCTTTTGAAAAATCCGATGTCCAAAAAGTACCGAAACTCTGTAGAAATTTTGAAAAAAAAGAGAGAAAATTTGTTTTAAAAAATATTTGGTATTTTTTTTATTATGTCAAAACTGCCCGAAATATGCAAGTTTGATTCTCACCGGATGTGGGATACGTAGGCAACCCTCAACGGGTCCAACTCCATTTTTTTTCAAAATAACCCAAAAGAACAAAAATTTTATTGTTTTTTCATAAATAAGTAAGGTATTCTTACCTAAATAGCCAAAATGTCCCCAAAAGGGCGCCAGAAGGCTGTTTTTGCAAGAATAGTCACCTATGATTTCTTTTTCAAAATTTTGGCCGATTAGCGAACACAGCCTTAAAACCTTCTTTCCTGAAGTGCTGAAGGGTCGTATTTGCAAGGCCAGGTCTTTGTTTTGAAATGAAAACTTTTGAAAAAGAAAAAAAAATCTTGAGTCAAATAAATTATGATTTATTGAAATGTGCAAGATGAGCACAATTGAAAATGAACCCTTCGCAGTTCTTGAGGAAATCCCATTACAGCTCCATATGTGGTGGAACGACTTAGGAAAAGTCAGTAGACAGACTATGGTAAATGTTTTGGGTAGTCTCGTGGGACTTTTGAAAATCAAACCAAGGTTGGATGTGATTGAGGCTTTGACACCTTTCTGGGACCCGACTCACAATGTGTTTCATTTTTCTGATTTTGAGCTCACCCCCACGCTGGAGGAAATTGCGGGTTATGCCGGTCTTAGTAGGAATCTTAGAAGTTGGTACCTGGTGGTGCCAAGAACATTGTCTCCACACAAGTTTCTAGATCTGTTGAGCATCAGTCGGGAGGTTCAAGATGGAAATCTATCTAAGGGATTTTGCACATTCCACTTCTTGTACCAGCGCTATGGCAATCCCCATGGTTTTGAGGCACCAGATACTGGCCTAACCCATTCAGGAAACAATGATAAATGGGAGGCACGACAGGGTTTGGCCTTATAGTATTATTCTTGGGTGTCATAATCTGCCGAAGAAAAGATGGAAACATAGAATTGGGTCTTGTAGGAATGGTCGACGTCATGATTAAAAAAGCTAATGGCACCCTTGTTCCAATGATTTTGGCGGAGATTTACCGAGCTTTAACTATCTGCCGAGAAGGGGGAAAATTCTTCCAGGGCTGGAACCTGCTCCTACAACTTTGGATACAAGAACATCTTTGTCACCGCTTAGGGTACATGAACTACGACATGACTGGTCTGAATTGCATTGAAGAGTATGAAAATCGAATGGTGGGTTGTGAATTTCCAGAAGGTACAGAGGCTTGGTTTGCGCATTTGGGTTATTTAACTTCGGACAAAATTGAGTGGACTTTTGTTTGGCTCCCTGTCACTGAAGTCATCTACATGTCAGTCGAGGTGTGCTATCTTCTCTTAATATGTCTTCGGAGCATTCAGCTATATGCTCCTCATAGGGTGACGCGCTAACTAGGCAGGTTTCAAACTATCCCACATGACGAAGATCTGAGCCGACAAGTTATCGAATTGGGTCCAAAAGCTGTATTCCTAGAAGGAAACGTTTGTCAGATTTGGAATAAGTGCAGATTTCTAGAACCAAAAACTCGGGTGCCGAATCTATCAAAAGGCGAGTTAGACCCTAATTACATGACTTGGTTTGGTAAGAGGTTTCAAATCCCTCGGGAACCTGAACGACCTGCTAAAAGACCCCACGTCCAGCAATTCACTGACGACTCGCGAGAGCAATGGGACTGGTTGACGAAAGAGGCAAGCTATAGGCCAAGATAAGTAAATTGGAGGGACAAATCAGGGATCTCAAGTTTGACAATAGTGTACAAGCTGCTACCGATGAAGGGGAAAAGAAGAAGCTGGCTCAAGAAAATAAAGCCCTTAGAGCTCAGATCCAAAAAATGAAAATAGCTGCTGAGAACAAGGAGAGAAGTCGAGAAGATGAAAGGCTCATAAGTGGTCTTAGAAGGAAAGTACCTGAGTATCAGGATGACTTAGAAAAATCCGAGGTTAATCTAACCAGAGCCCGAGCACAGCTGACAAAGAATGCAGAAGGACGGGCGGAGTTTGTACGGCAGTTGAAAAGAAAATATAAGGGAACAATCACAGATTTGAAGAAAACGTTTACTACCCTTGAAAATTAGATAGCCAAACAAGCTAAGAACTTTAAAGCCGAAAGGGAACATTGCTATGCATTGATGTCCCATCTAGAGGAAGATATGCAATAGCTGCAGAGTCAAAACCATCATGACACCCAAGTGCTAGAAGCTATGTCTCAGCAAATCGGGCGTTTGCTCCAAGAAAAGGGTATCATCAGGGAGAGGGTGAGAGAAATTGATGATTACATCGTCTTGAAGTGCCATGAATGTGAAGACATTACTAGAACCACTTTCTTTGCCGCAACAATGACCTTTGTTCGCCGAATAATGAGTGATCTGGAGCTTTTTCAAGGGGATGTTGCACACAGGCCCGTGGCGAGACCGAATGATGTCCTGCAGGCCCCAGGAGCATAAGCACTTATGTACTCTTAATTTTCATTTGTTGAGTCTATACTTCAGTTTTTAGTTTTGAAAATGTTTTGAGTATGTTGTAGTTTTGAGTTTCTAGAAGAAGTATGATGGATTCTTTTGTAATAGAGAACAATAGAGTTTTTATTAAAGAAAATTGGAAATCCCAAAAATTGTTTCCTTATTTTTTTGCATTTATTTCTTGAACTACGTAATGATCTGATTTACACGGCGTCGTGATACGTAGGCAATCCTCATCGGATTCGGTCATGATTTTATAAATAACTCCAATAAAATTGGAATATGGGAAGGAAAGAACCAAAGGAAAAACCAAAAAAAAGAGAAAGAGAGAGAAAGCCAAAAGAAAAAACCAAAAGAGAGAAAATGAGAGTGCAAAAGAGAGTAAGAGAGAAAGTCGGGGAGATAAACAAAAACCGGGATGAAACACGCAGCCGTTGCAAAACATGTAGAAACACATTTAACTGTATAAGTGCATCACACCCCCAATGTGCGATTACCTATGTGTTAATTGCTTCAAACTAACCGGTTTGTTGTCTACGGTTGAGTACAAGTTCTATATTAAGGTGGTTGGTTCTGTGGTAATCTGGCTTCACATCCGTACTTCACAAGATCAAAAGGAAGTGTTGAAATGTCGACGGAAAGTCATCTGCCAACAGTTCCTATCCTGGAGGATAGCCCGCTATCTATTATCCCAACCTCCGAGTTAGCAGATGCTGATGAGAATAGGGCACTGCGCTTCCGTGTTCTTGAAATGTGGGATGCCTGGTCCAATGGTAGGGAGTCGCCAAGCGCCATACCTAGTTTCCCCAAGTTACTTCCCAGGGCAAGTAGAAACTCCAATGTCCCGATCAGCTACCCGAATATCCCACTTGGATACCCCAGCATCTCATCTCACTTCACTGGAACACCTTCTGAGGCTCGCCCCTAGGTGATTTCAGGTGCGTCCTCCAACATATTCACTGCACCGCCAACTTCGGCTACGGCGCAACCCACTTTGCCCAGGCCTAGCTTTAATCCATTATCCTTCACCTTCCAAGTGCCATCCTTTCCACCAGAACCTACCCAGTTCGCCACAAATTCTTACCCTCAACAACCCTGGTACGAGTTTACTGCGGGACAGGAGAAAACTACCAAGAACCCCGAGCAAGAGGAGATTACTAGAAAAATGAGGAGCATGGAGCAGAGCCTTAAAAATATACAAGATTTGAGCGGACAAAAGAGCGTATCCTACGCTGATCTGTGTATGTTCCCATACGTGCATTTACCCCTGGGTTTCAAAACCCCAAAGTTTGAAAAGTATGACGGGCATGGGGGTCCCATAGCCAACCTCAAGAGGTACTGCAACTAATTGTGGTGAGCAGGTGGAAAAGAGGAGCTTCTCATGGCTTATTTTGGGGAGAGTCTAGTGGGTATTTCTTCTAAATAGTACATGGATCAGGATATATCTCGTTGGCATATTTGGGATGATTTAGCTCAGGATTTTGTCAGGCAGTTTTAGTATAACATAGACATAGCTACTGACAGGAATTCTCCGTCGAACCTCAAGAAGAAGTCCTCGGAAAGTTTCTGAGAATATGTTTTCAAATGGCGAGTACAAGCGGCCAGAGTCAAGCCTCCAATGGATGAAACGTTAATGGTTAGTGTTTTTATTCAAGCCCAAGAGGCTGACTACTTTCAGAATATGATGTCTGCAATGGGGAAGCCATTTGCTGAGGCCATCAAGATTAGTGAGATGGTCGAGAATGGTCTAAAAATAGGGTGCATATTGAGTTAATCTGCTATAAGGGCTACTTCCCAAGCAATTCAAGGCGGGTCCAGAGGTGTAGCAAACAGAAAGAAGAAGGAAAAAGCAGCAATGGAAACTTCAGGTGTAAGAAACCCCCGTCCACCCAGAAGTTACTTCCCTCCAAACACTCCACAACATTATTATCCTCATCAGGATGTGGCCTATGCTGTGGCACCTTAGCCATGCGCAGTAATGAATGCCCAACCATACGCTCGGCCACAACAATAGTTCAACCAAAACCAAGATCCATTTCCTAGAAACAACCCTCCTCACCAAGCTCAGTATAATCCCCGACCTCCACAAAATAATTTCCCCTACAATGCCCATGCTCGGGAGCCACCCAGAAGGACAAACTTGACACCTATTGGTGAGTTATACTCTAGTCTGTTCCCTAAATTGGTCCAAATGGGTCTGTTGCAACCCGTACCCCAAACCAGGCAAAACCCAGAGTTGCCCTCTTACCAAGCCGGTGCTCGATGTGCTTACCATTATGGAGCGAAAGGGCATGGAACTGAGGACTGTTGGACTCTGAAAAGGGCTGTTGAAAATCTCTTACAACAAAAGCGGACAGTGTTAAAGGATGAAGACATTCCTAATGTGACCAACAACCCATTACCAGCTCACAACAACGGGCTGGTTATTGGAATGATCTGCGAAGATAAGGAGTTTGATACTACTTTGAAAGCCATAATTGCAATCGCTAATGTCGAGAAGAAGCCAAAAGCTACTGCAAAACAAGACAAAGGGGAGAAGAAGAGTAAACCCACCTCTCAAAATACAGAAAAGACAGTGGAAATCAAAACTGGGGCAGTGCCCCCAAAAGATGTCATTCTTTACATTCTCCGAGGTCATAAGAAATAACAAATGACATTAACCCCTCCAAGAAGGTTTGAGCTGAACAAGGGATCTAAGATGTACGTGCCTAAAGGGACCTATGTGGTACGGGGGCCAGTAATTTCACCAAGGCTGAATGAGCCCGTGGTTATTAGCCGCGCACCGTAGAGGCCCATGATAGATCCTACTGCCTTCCCATGGAATTACAACAAGGCGGTAGTAACCTACAGGAGAAAAGAGATCTTGGGGGAAGTAAATAAAACTAACCCACCTGAGAAATACTTTAATGTGGGAGAAGTAAACAATGCCAAGAAGAAACGCTTCCCGATCAAAAAACCAGTTAGTGCCAAAGAAGTAGAAGAGTTTTTGCAAAAAATAAAAATTGTAGACTACGAGATAATTGATCAACTTCGAAAGTCTCCTGCTCAGGTCTCTTTGTTGTCTCTGCTAATGAATTCAATTGAGCATTAGAAAGTGTTGATAAAAACCCTTAATGAAGCTTATGTTCTAACTGAGACCACTGTGGAACAACTGGAAAGGATGGCAGAAAGGTTCTTCGTAGTCAATCAAATTTCCTTTAGCAAGAATGATTTGCCCCCGAAAGGGGCCGCCCACAACAAAGCCCTCCATCTGACAGTTAAATGTGAGGGGTACTATGTGAATAGAGTCATGCTGGATGGCAGATACGGAGTGGATATCTACCCTCTCTCAACTTTGCAAAGAATGGAGATTGGAATTGAGAGAATCAGGCCTAACAATGTCTGTGTGCGTGCCTTTGATGGCATCAAGAGAGATACCATAGGTGAGATCGATATGATTTTGACTATTGGTCCGGTGGATTTCGAGGTGACCTTTCAAGTCCTCGACATGGACACATCTTATAATTTCCTCTTGGGAAGACCTTGGATTCACGCGGTAGGGGCCGTACTTTCCACTCTCCACCAGATGGTGAAATTTGAATACGAAGAATAGGAAATTGTGGTTCATGGAGAAGATGAGCAGTCAATTTACCGGGACCTATCAGTCCCATGTCTCAAAGCTAAGGAAGGTAGCGAGCATATAGTTTATCAAGCTTTCAAGGTGGTGGTCGCAGATCAATATGAGGGAAACCCTTGTCCTCAACCTTTCCTGTCAAATGCATCTATCATGGTCGTTGCAGAAATGATCAAGCATGGTTATAAGCCTGGGAAGGGACTCGGGGCGTCACTACAAGGTATCACGGAACCTATCACCCTATCTTCCACCAAGAAGTTCTTCGGTGTGGCTTTTCGCGCAACAGAAGCTAATGTGACATGGGCAAATAAACGAAAGAGCGATGGTTGGGTCTTACCTCAGCCGGTTACGTATCTCTATAGAACATTCATCAAGACCAAGTACAACGAAGAAGAAAAAGATGAGACCTTCATGGCCGAGGAAATTGAAGAAATCTGTGGTGCTATGAGGCAGATGTTGTATGAAACTGACATGGTTCAGCCGGGAGAAGGCTCGAGCACCGCTGAGGTGCTGTACATGGGGCCCAATGCCAAGTTGCAAAATTGAAAGGCTACTCCGTTCCCAATCAGGCGGGAATCCTAATAGTCCAATCCTGCCACCTTTTCTGCATCACGAGTTATTTCAGGGTGTAACTCGGATGTTTTTTTTATTATCCTGTCTTTAAATTCCAATATAAACCCTGTTATCTTCAAAATTCAATGAAATGAAATCAATATTTCATCGTTCATCTCTCTTTATTTATTCTGATTTTTGTTACTTTTTCTTTTTTCTTCTTTCAGTTCTAATAATACGGCTTTAAATAATATGACATGCTTACAGACTTTATGCCCAGATCCAAACATGCTATCTAATTGTGAAATAATGAATCAAAAACCGAAATATGATGAAGAAGAGGCTTTTAGGTAAATAAATCGAGAATTGGAACAATTTGAGAATAAACCTAAGCCGAACTTAAATGAAACCAAGACGGTTAATTTGGGTAGTTCTGAAGAAGTCCGAGAAACCAAAATAAGCATTCACACAGATGAAAGAACCGGGGACGCATTGATCCAACTTTTGTTTGAATTCAAAGATGTGTTTTCTTGGTCCTATGATGACATGCCAGGATTAAACGTCGATTTGGTGGTCCATAAGTTGTCGAAGTACCCCGATTATCCCCATATCCAGCAAAAATAAAGGAAGTTCAAAACTGATATCAGTGACAAGATGAAAGAAGAGGTCACAAAATAGTTGAAGGCGGGAGTGATCCGAGTAATCCGATACACCACGTGGCTGGCTAACATGGTTCCCGTACCAAAGAAAGACAGGAAAACTCGAATGTGTGTGAGTTACCGAGATCTTAACAAAGCAACTCCCAAGGACAATTTCCCTTTACCAAATATCCACATCCTTGTTGATAACTGCGCCAAACATGAGATACAGTCTTTCGTGGATTATTATGCAGGATATCATCAGGTGTTGATGGATAAAGAAGATATAGAAAAGACAGTTTTCACCACACCCTGGGGCACCTGCTGTTACAGGGTCATGCCTTTTGGTCTGAAGAACGCCGGGGCAACTTATATGAGGGCCATGACTGCCATGTTTCATGACATGATGCACCAAGAAATCGAGGTGTATGTGGACTATGTGATCATCAAATCCAGAACACAAGACGACCATGTTCGGGACATGAGAAAGTTCTTTGAGCGGCAGCATAAGTATAATTTGAAGCTCAATCCAGCTAAATTTACATTTGGAGTTCCGTCTGGCAAACTCTTGGGATTTATAGTCAGTCGGAGGGGCATCAAGCTAGACCCAATAAAGATAAAGTCTATTCGGGATTTGCCTCCTCCAAGAACCAAGAAAAAGGTCATGCGCCTGCTGGGAAGGTTGAACTACATTAGCCGATTCATTGCTCAGTTGACTTCCACATGTGAACCCATCTTCAAGCTGTTAAAGAAAGATGCAGCAATTAAATGGACGGATGAGTGTCAAGAAGCCTTTGACAAAATCAAAGAGTATCTGTCGAACCCACCAGTCTTGGTCCTACCTGAACCTGTGAGGCCTTTGTTTTTGTATCGGACAGTCTTGGAGAATTCCTTCGGATGTGTCCTCGGGCAACATGATGTGACCGAGAGAAAAGAGCAGGCAATCTACTATTTGAGCAGAAAGTTCACAAGTTATGAAGCCAAATATACCCTGTTGGAAAGGACTTGTTGCGCTCTAACTTGGGTCGCTTAGAAGCTTAGGCATTACTTGTTGGCCTACACCACTTACCTCATTACTAGGTTGGATCCTTTAAAGTACATATTCCAAAAGCCAATGCCCACAGGGAGGTTAGCAAAATGGCAGATCCTGCTCACTGAATTTGACATAGTCTATGTCACCCGCACGACAATGAAGGCCCAGGCTTTAGCAGATCACTTAGCTGAAAACCCTGTTGATGATGAATATCAACCTCTAAGTACCTACTTTCTGAATAATGAGGTGAATTTAGTTGAGGTAACATCAGAAGACACCACTGCTTGGAAAATGTTCTTCAATGGAGCTGTGACGCAAAAGGCATCGGAATCGGGGCAATCTTGATCTCACCCACTGGTCAGCATTATCCAGCCACGACCCGACTTCGATTTTTCTGCACAAACAACACTGCTGAGTATGAAGCCTGCATTATGGGTATGAATATGGCAATCGACCAAGATGTCGAAGAATTGTTGATCATGGGAGATTCAGACTTGATTATCCGACAAGCTCAGGGTGAATGGGAAACTCGAGATGTCAAGCTTATTCCAAATAGGCAACATGTGGAAGATCTTAGCAAGTGGTTCAAGTCAGTCAAATTCAGGTACATCCCTCATTTTCAGAATGAACTGGCTGACGCACTCGCTACTTTGGCATCGATGTTGCCATATCCAGGCAATCTCCACATTGACCCGCTGGAGATCCAAATCCGAGAAAGGCATGGTTACTGCAACAGGGTTGAGATGACACCAAATGTTCAGCCATGGTATCATGATATCAATAGATTTCTAAAAATGAAAGAATATTTCGAGCAAGCCAATGGTGACCAAAAGAGAACCATTAGAAGGCTTGCCGGCGGTTTCTTCTTGAGCGGAGAGGTATTGTACAAAAGGACTCCAGATCTTAACTTGTTAAGATGTGTTGATGAAAGAATCATGTATGAAGTGCACGCGGGAGTGTGTTGGCACCACATGAATGGGTATGTCTTGGCAAAGAAAATCCTTCGAGCAGGCTATTACTGGATGACCATGGAAAAATATTACTTTAGTTTTGTTCAAAAATGTCATTAGTTTTAGGTACACGGTGACTTGATTCATGCACCGCCTATAGAACTACATCCCATGTCAGCACCTTGGCCATTTGTTGCTTGGGGTATGGACGTCATTGGGCTGATTGAACCAAAAACTTCAAATGGGCATAGATTCATATTGGTCGCTATCGACTACTTCACAAAGTGGGTTGAAGCAATTACTCTCAAATCTGTCACCAAGAAAGCTGTGGTAGACTTCGCGCACTCCAATCTCATCAGCCGTTTTGGTATTCCTGCAACTATCATTACGGATAATGCTGCAAACTTGAATAGTCACTTGATAAGGGAGATATGTGAGCAGTTTAAGATCACGTATCGAAATTCTACTCCTTATCGGCCCAAAGCCAATGGTGCTGTCGAAGCAGCAAACAAGAACATCAAGAAGATTCTGAGAAAGATGATCCAAAGTTCCAGGCAATGGCATGAAAAGTTTCCATTTGCACTATTAGGATATCGCACTATTGTGGGCACATCAGTCAGAGCAACCCCGTATTTTTTGGTTTATGGCACTGAAGCTGTGATACCTGCAGAAGTTGAAATCCCTTCTCTTCGGATCATTGTTGAAGCTGAAATCGAGGACAACGAATGGGTCAAAACATGTCTAGAACAGTTAACCCTGATTGATGAAAAGCAAATGGCCACAGTCTGCCACGGGCAGTTGTATCAACAAAGAATGGCCCGTGCTTACAACAAGAAAGTGCGGTCAAGGAACTTTGAAGTGGGGCAACTCGTTTTGAGGCGTATTCTCCCTCACCACCAGGAAGCGAAAGGAAAGTTCGCTCCTAACTGGAAGGGCCCATACTTTATCAGAAAATTGTTGCCAAAAGAGGCGTTATACCTGGGAGACATCGAAGGAAATGACCCCAAAACAGCTGTAAATGGAGACGCAGTCAAAAGGTATTATGTCTAGTCTTTATGCAGCAACAACATTATCCGATTGGGATGACGAAGGCTTTCATTCTCACTACCCCAAACACTCCAATCCTTTGCTAACCCTTTGAGCCGATTACCTTTCTTTCATTACCCTCTTTGGAAGTTGAAAACATTTGTAAAAAAAAGAAAGAAAAAGAAAAACAACAAAACAACAAAATAAAATGTTTCCCTGAGCTACGTTCGACTTGATTCTGAAATGATACGTAGGAAGCCTCTCTCTGGGGTTCAGTCACACAAAAATAAAAATCCAATTTCCCCCAAAAGTGAAACAGGGGCAGATGTTATAATGGTTCGGCGATGATCCCGTCTGAACGGTTCCAAAGTTGTAATTCGATCCAAGTTCTTTTGACCCAAACCTTGTTCAGTCCTTTTGATCAATCGTTAAAAGATGTTCAAAATCGAAGAACGTAGTTGTTTGGATCGGACGCAATCAAGATGAGAGAAGTAAAATGAGAGAGTGTTATTAGTGAAAACCCATAGGCACCGTAAGGCGATGGTGAGCAGAGAAATTGAAAAATGAGAGTGTCTTGTTAGTGAAAACTTGCAAAGAGCACTATAAGGCGACGGTAAGAAGAGAAATGAGAGAGGTCCATTAGCGAAAACCCGCAAGGGCGCCATTGATCGAAAAGAGAGAATCCTTTACAACCATGGGAACTGAAAGAGTCCTGGCAAAGTTTCCCGATTTTAAAACACAGTTCATCATGGGTTTATGAGAAGATGGATAGCTGCACGGATCGGGTATCCAGTCCAAGAAGTATGTCATGTCTATTGAAGTCTGCATGCACTCCAAATAAGTCCTTCTTTGCCTTCACGAAAGGGACACTTCTCTTTAAATTCATTTTCCCTGTCCTTTGCTTACTTTTCTTTGAATCCTTTTCGGTTTGATTCTTCTCCGAAGCTAAAATAAAGAAAATATGGCAAGATTTGTTTTATAGGGTTCTACTTAACAAAAGCCTAATTCAAAGAAAAGCATCCAGCCTCAGCGGGTGCATCAAGTCGATTCCGGCTAGCCATGATGGCCGATGTTCTGAAGTCAAAATTATTGAAAATGAAAGAAATCCAAAATCAAATGCCTACAGAGGCAGAATAAGATGAAAGGGACAAAGCCCCATACGGGTGAACCGTCATGTGAAATTTTGGAAAGTTGAGGTCCTCGGTTTTAGAAGAGAAACTGATCTCCAGAAAGCCAGCAAGCAAGAGAGGTTCTCATCAAAAGAGTTGGGCCGAGATCAAGTGATCAAAATAATCAAGGACACAAAACCAACCACCGTTTCAAACTAATAATTGTTCTTTATTTGGAAATTTGAAATAGTTGCAATCCAAAGCATCCTTGCAAGAAGCAGGTGCAACCGAAAAAGAAGTGCGCAAGTGCTAGAAATAGCTTTGCAGCAACAATCCATAAAAAGGGAAGTCCCATCCAAAAATTCTTTTCTGCATTCATTCATTCTAAAAAAAAAAAAGAGAAAACAAAACAAAATGAAAATGATATAAGAAGAAAATTCAAAAAAAAATGGTAGCTTAGAATCCTCAATCTCAAATTTTTACGCCTTTTCCAACATAGGGTCTTCACTCCCTAGTTGAGTTTAATTTTAGACATAGGGTCTCCACTCCCTAGTCGCCTTTTCCAACATAGGGTCTTCACTCTCTAGTTGAGTTTATTTTTAGACATAGGATCTCCACTCCCTAGTTGAGTTTATTTTTAGACATAAGGTCTCCGCTCCCTAGTCGTTTTCCAACATAGGGTCTCCACTCCCTAGTTGAATTTCATTTTAGACATAGGATCTTCACTCCCTAGTCACCTTTTCCAACATAGGGTCTCCACTCCCTAGTTGAGTTTTATTTTAGACATAGGGTTTCCACTCCCTAGTCGCCTTTGCCAACATAGGGTCTCCACTCCCTAGTTGTGTTTTATTTTAGACATAGGGTCTCTATTCCCTAGTCGTCTTTCCAACATAGGGTCTCCACTCCCTAGTTCATTTTATTTTTAGACATAGGGTCTCCACTCCCTAGTCGCCTTTTCCAACATAGGGTCTCCACTCCCTAGTTGAGTTTATTTTTAGACATAGGGTCTCCACTCCCTAGTCGCTTTTCCAACATAGGGTCTCCACTCCCTAGTTGAGTTTATTTTTAGACATAGGGTCTCCACTCCCTAGTCGCCTTTCCAACATAGGGTCTCCACTCCTTAGTTGATTTTATTTTAGACATAGGGTCTCGACTCCCTAGTCGCTTTCCCAACATAGGGTCCCCACTCCTTAGTTGATTTTATTTTAGACATGGGGTCTCCACTCCCTAGTCGCCTTTTCCAACATAGGGTCTGCACTCCCTAGTTGAGTTTTATTTTAGACATAGGGTCTCCATTCCCTAGTCGCCTTTCTAACATAGTGTCTCCACTCCCTAGTTGATTTTATTTTTAGACATAGGGTCTCCACTCCCTAGTGGAGTTTATTTTTAGACATAGGGTCTCCACTCCCTAGTCGCTTTTCCAACATAAGGTTTCCACTCCCTAGTTAAGTTTATTTTTAGACATACGGTCTCCATTCCCTAGTCACCTTTTCCAACAATAGGGTCTCCAATTCCTAGTTAATTTTATTTTAGACATAGGGTCTCCACTCCCTAGTTGATTTTATTTTAGATATAGGGTCTCCACTCCCTAGTCTGTTTTTCCAACATAGGGTCTCCACTTCCCAGTTACTTTCATTTTAGATATAGGGTCTTCACTCCCTAATCTATTTTTCCCAAGGATACACAATCCTGAATTGCTTTCAATAAAGAAGTAGTTTAAATATTGTTTCAATAACTCATGAAATTTTTCTAATAAAAACTGGGGCAAAAACATTTCGTTCGTTTGTTGGCTTTGGTGCCCAAACAGGTTTTCACCGTAAGGCATTAGGTTTGAGATGACCAAAAGAAGAAGTCTCAACCCAAATAAAAAGAAAATGAAATCAAGGTGCATAAAAGGAGAAAAGGTGCGGACTTCTCAAGATATGATTGAAGTCGCAAGCTTTGCATATCCCGCCTTGATCCAAAAAGCTGAAGAATGAACCAGCAGTTGCAACTAACGAGCATCAAGATTCAGATCGGAGTCTGCAGGAAAAACCATCCAAGACTCAAGATCAAGCTTCAAAAGACTTATAGATAGGAATCTTGTAACTCGTAGTTGATAAGATTAGCTAGTTTAGCTTTTCATTTTTTTATTTTGGTGTAATAAGGAGTTCAACAAGCAGTAGCAGCAACAACAACAACGAAATCACAGCTTTCTGGTAGTCCCAGCTACCAAAACTTTCAGAACTACACTGACCTGATTCATTTACAGCCAAGGATATGTAGGCAAACTCTAAAACAAGGTTTGGTCAGGTTTTTTTTTCAAAAAATGCTTCTCATGGAGTTTCAAACGGGCAAAAATCCATTATAATTACTCATTTTATCTTTGCCCGAAAACCCGTCGTGTCTCCGAGCAAATAGGGGCAGCTGTGAGCATGTGATTTTTGCCCTATATGAAATACTCCTACAGAATCCCAAGGAATTAGATTTTTTAATTGTTTGCCATTTTTGGAATTATTGTAGATTTTTCTTAATTATTTGCATTTTTTTCTATGCATGTTTAATTTTATTTAATTCATGAAAATACAAAAAAAATACTCTGCATTTGCATTTAGGATTTATTTCTACATTTTAGGTTAATTAGTAAATTAGTTGTTTTAAAAAAATAAAAAATCACAAAAAATGACTCACTTTGCATTTTAACCTTTTAATTTTAAATATTATAGTTTTTTCTTTTAATTTAGGTGTTGTTTAATTTTGTAAATATTAGGATAAGTAATTAGTTTAATTTTTGTAAGTTTTTTTATTTAAGAGTTTAATCTTTGTTTTAATTAATTAAAGAAGAAAAGAAAAAAAAATTGAAAAGAAAAGAAAAGAAAAGAAAAGAAAATAAGCAAGGCTGTTGGTTTTAGTCCTTTTGCCACAGCCCAAATGATTTTGCCCAAAAACCCGTTTAGATCCGGCCCAAACCACGCCCCTAACCCGATCCGTCCTATTTAATTAACCAAACGACATCGTTTTGAGATCGTTTGTTCTACGTTAATCTCAGCCCTTCATTTTAAATCATCCAATGGACATAAGCACTTCTCCCATTTTTAATAAAAGTGTCCGAATACATGTTAGATAACCTAGGACCCTCTTTAATTCACTTCATCTCCCCCAAGTTCAAAGAACCCTATCCCGCCGCCTCCAAACTCCTGAGCCTCCACCAGCTGGCGGCGGAGCCCAATCAACCCCAAACTTCGACCATACAACCCCCACTCACCCCTTAGTCCCAATCCACTACCATATCTTCTCAACTCCTCACCAAATAGATCCAGTTCCGGATCTAAAAAAAAAGAAGGAAAACAAAAATTTTCTAAATCTTCGAGTTTTCCTTGAACGATTGGGGTTAAAATTGGTGTTACTCGTCTATTGTCAACGAGAACATACGATTAAGGCCAATTTCGGCTCAAAATAGAGGGTTTGAAGGTCCAGTCAAGCCACTTTCAATCCGCCTATTCTAGGTATTTTCCGACCATTTTTCTTTCTTTCATCCCTCGCTTTGTTCTCATCCTCATCTCCTTCTGATTTTTTGCTTTTTCTTTCTTGTTTTCTCTGTTTTTCAATAGACTTGTGTGCATGCTAATTCTAAATTATTCTTAGTCAGCACGTTTTTAGTTTATTTAATTTTGCTTAAATTTCTTTCTGTTTTTGTTTTCTTCGGATTCATGGCTTCGGATTTATTTTCGCGTGGGTTTGACCTTTGAAATAAACTTGGGTTTTGTCAGTCAGAAGCCCAAAGAGGGAAGGGTCCATTCAGGTCGTTGAGCCCAGGGTTTTGGTTTGTTTGTTGGGTCAACTTGACCCATGTTTGGTCTTGAAGTAAATAATAGGGGGTTCAAGGGTATTTGGGGGAATTTAATTAAGAGAATCTTCTTAAAACTGAATGGGAAACTTCTAGGAAAGAGGGATTTGGGTTAGTTCAGTAATTAGTTTTAAATTTCAGGGTTAAAAGTGAAAAAATAAAAATTGGGGAAGGAGTGATTGTTAAAATGATAGAATCATTTCTGCTGCCCTAAATTTATCTATATAAGGAATGCTTTCAGTGAAATGAGTAGGGATTAGAACATGAAGAATTCATAAACGGCTGAAGAACCTACACTCACTAATAGAGCTTGAAAAATTAAAAAGAAGAACAAAAAAGGGGTCTGTAGTCACTGTCTATTGAGTTGATCATCATATTTTAGGATTTTTTAAAAAGTTTGAATGCATTACTCTCCTTCTGGGCTCAAAAGATGGTTTCAGCTGGTTGACATTTGTTGGTTACTGCTGTTTAAGAGTTGCTGTTATTGCTATTTTATTGCTGAAGTTCCCTATTTATCTCTTATTATTCCAGGTACTCATTCGAACCTTGATTGATAAATGGGGCTTGAATGTGCTTATGAGAAGGTTGTTTCTGTAGAAGTTAATAAAGAACTTTTGTTTGGATTTTAGTTTTCATATGTCTTTTAAGCTATTTAGTTCCCTCTTCATTCTTCCTTTCTACCTCTTTCTTGTTATGTGCAAATCGGATATGTTGATCCCTGGCCTGTGAAGTTATTCAGTAACAAATACTTAAGTCATTCATTCTTTAGGTTTTAAATCTGTGTAATGGTTCAAAGTGAAGTCATGAAAGAATCAACTCGTTTGCTCTTTTTCTTTCTGTTGAGTCGGGGTCTAATTGACCTTGTGTTTGAGGCTTTGGTACTCTTTTGAAAAGGACTGTTGGGTCTTCTCCAATTGCATATGGAAATATGGAGAATATCAGCCAGTATTATGAAGGGTCATAATCTAGTATGTGTTTGGGATTGTTAGTTTAGATTAATTCCGTTTGTCATCTTATAGGTCAAGGTTTGTTAGTTTTCATATACTAATCAATTGTTTCTTCAAATGATTCAAAGTTTTAGTTAAATAATGTTAAACTTACACGTAAGTTGATGAGTGTATGGAGAAATCATGAGGGTCAGAGGTAAATGTCCCAGCAAATTCCAATTTGATGTGCAAGCTTGTTGAAAGATCTCAAATGGGTTTGACATGAGGCGCAATTTTAGGTGGCCCGGTGTCAAGCTAAGATAGCTTTCGAATCAGTGTCAATTGTTGTGTTTCTTTGATATTTTCATTTAGCCTTCAATTTAGTTGGTGGTATGGTGAAGTCACTTTTGGATAATCACAATCTGCGATTAGGCCTTGTGCGTGGCCCAGTTAAATCATTTATACACCCTGCAACTTCAATCTCGACTTTGGGTTTTTCCCTTGAGCCCAGGTTCCTTTTTAAATAAGTTGATTCATTGTCTTTAGACTTATCGCGAGTCTGGAACTGGAATCCCCCCCCTCTTTTCAAATGTTAGGACAATATGATATTCTATTTAGGTTACTCGTAGCGATGTACTGATTTTAACTTAGGCAGAACTTAATTTGCCTTTGGTCCTTTAATTAAACGTGATTCTTTTAATTAGACTTGAGGCGTGCCATATTAAGCAAGCTATAATCTATGGACCCTCAAAGATTAGTTCAAACATCCTTTGAAAAAATAGACTTGAGGTGTGCCATTTCAGTAAATAACTCATGGCCCTTGTATAATTGTTACTAATTTCTTAATATCGGGGTGCGCCATCAATTAAACCTTCCATGGCCCTCGCAAACTTAGTTATTAATTTGAACTTTCATAGTTGCTTTAGGCGCGTTCTATAAATTGATTTTCTTTTATTTATCAACTCCGGGTGCGTATTTCATGTGACCCAAATTCATTTCCTAACAATGTTAAATAGAACGTGTTGCGAACTATGGGTGCTTTCATGTGGCTTGGTTCAAGGCATGTTTTAAATGACGTTGAACCTTCCTAAAAGTGTGTAATTAAAAGCGGTTAATAAGTTAAAAAATGCACAATAGTCTAAAATATGTAATAAATCAGATAATAGCCCAATTATAATAGTTTAAGCGACCGTGCTAGAACCACGGAACCCGGGAATGCCTAACACCTTCTCCCGGGTTAACAAAATTTCTTACTTAGAATTTTTGGTTCGTAGACTTCAAAAGAAAAGTCGAATTTCCTCGATTTAGAATTTAAAATAAATCGGTAACTTGGAATACCAATTAAAATATTCCAAGTGGCGACTCTAAAAAAAATTAAATAAATAATCTCATTTCGAATAATGTCACTTTAATTGGAAAAACGCTCTTATATACCCCTCCTGTGTAAAAAGGAGGTGTGACAATATCTCCTTTTATAAATCCTCCTTTTAATTGAGCTATGCATGCAACATTGTCTTTGTATAAAATTATGGATCTTTTAACACATTACAACACATATTTTTCTCGAATGAATCACTAATCTCAAGCATATGCACCCCTGCTTGCCGGTTTGAGATTGAGCTTTATGGGGATTGGATAAATAACTTGCATTTGCACAACCAATACGATCTGCACCATCTTTGTTAGCATTAACAAGATAAATAAGTGCACCAATTGCACTGAGATAGAGTATTTCAGGACCAAGGAGTTCCTCATCCTCTTCTAGACGTCAGAACGGATCCTTATTCTTTTCAAGTGATTGAATACCCGTTGGTGTACTTAATGGGTGCACTTTGTCCATGTAAAAGCATTTTAAGACCCTTTCTGTATAGGAAAATTAATGGTTAAATATTCCGTTTGCTAAACGTTCAATTTGCAGACCAAGACAAGGATTTCTCTTTCCAAAATCTTTCATCTCAAATTATTCTTATGATATTCAATTTCCTTTTGGAGCTCTTCTGGAGTTCCAACATGATTTATGTCATCAACATAAACAACAAGTTTAACAAATTCTGATGACATTTTCTTTATAAAAATACATGGACAAATAAAATCATTTATGTAACCTTCTTTCAGCAAATGTTCACTGAGGCGATTATACCACACGCGCCCAGATTACTTTAAACTGTACAAAGATTTTTGTAATTTGATCGAGTATATTTCTTGAGACGTTGAATTATATGCTTCAGGCATTTTAAATCCTTCGGGGATCTTTATATAGACTTAATCAAATGAGTCATATAGGTAATGACTTTCATTTAAATGGAACGACATCTTCAGGTGTCTGGACTACATGTCCGATCCTCACAATCTTTTATAATATTTTACACTATATTGTATCAAATATATCATCGACGATCATTTTATATCGGTTCCTAAGCGACATAACTTGTTGAGATCTCATCACTTTCTTTATTTTCAGGTACCTGAATGTCTTCTGTAGTTTCATGAAATATTAAGTCGTGGGCTCTTCTAGAGCTTATTTCTTCCTCATTATGATCATTTGTACCTACCATTTTCAAGGATTGTTAACTTTGGAACCGATCAGTTATTACGTTTCATGCATGCAGTAAATGTTATCCTTCAGTGATTCTAATTTTAATAGGAGCATTTGCATCTAAAATATGAAATTTAATTTTGGATCAGCAAATGCTTCTGGCATTTGACTTGAATTATCTTCTAAGTGGGGATCATATTGATGATAATTCGATTCATATAGCATATTGTTCAGCTATTTATTCCATCTCCCAAATGTTAGAAAAACTAACATATATCCCCAAAATTTTTTGAAAAATCTATTTGTATGCATTGTGGTAGAAAAATTAATCATATACCACACGTCAAAAGATAGTACAAGTATTTGGTTTCTAATCCTAAACCAATTGTGAGGGGAGGACTTATCATATATTGTTGGTCTGATGCATACAAGTGCTGCTATATGCAATTTAAAAAATCTTAGATCAATACATGAAGCTTTGTTCACATAAGCAATAGTTTAACCATTAATATGAGGTATTCAATGCTAAAGCAGCTTGAATATAAACTAGCATTATCAAGATGAACTGTCTTGATTTCATAATTTCAAAATTATGCTCTTAATTGAGAAAAGCAATTCCAAATGCCAAATTGCAGTTTGACAATAATCACACATGTAAATATCTCATATATGCATCTATAAGTGGTTCACATGATAGGTGAATGAGCCCATATTCACCTTTTATATATTTCAGAATTAGGGGTCTTAGTCCCAACTTAGCTGGTATAATCAATTTATTATGAGAACAAGCAACACAGGAGAATTCTTGAAGAATCTTCTAGTTCTTCAGTATATGCTTATCTGAATTCTCAAATAACTCATTTTAAAAATGGCAAATGAAAACTTCAAGTATATCATGGCATGTGCTATCTCTTAGCAAACTTCTAGTTTACTATGGCATAAACTTTTGCATTAGTAAACTTCTGGTTTACTGTGATACATGATGTAGTACAAATTGAAGACTAAGGCAAGTAACTTCTCATATACATATTATTTCACCCCCTATGATTATGGAAACGTGAAGATTTTCAATCTTCCAATCATGTGTTGTCTCAATATGATAGCCATTTCTATTAGTAAACTTCGGGTTTATTACAATATTTATTTATTTTATCATAATCATATAATATGAATGACATATTTGTATATAAGCTCTTTGAAAGCCTTTATTTATTATCCACAATCTAGTATTATTCCGACACTACTGGTGTCAAGTGTCTCTAGACAAACAGTTATTTCTTCGGGAGTTTTTGATACATTTTATACTAGACAATATTGCTCAGACACTTGTGGCATCATGAGAGAAAATCATAATCAAATGAACAATATAAAATAATTGTTTAAGCACAAGAAAATACCTCTTCATAATATTTTCCTACTTCAGGAGGAAATTTCAATTTTGTTACTTCTTTAGAAGCAAATTTACCTCTTTTGGAGGTGAACCGAAATATATTTACATCAATAGCACGCTCATATTTACCACTTTATTAATATTATCACATTCACTGTAACGACCCAGTCGATGGTTTCATGAGTTACCACTCTGCTTCCCCCATTTCTGCTTCTTATTATTTTGTTCAGCCGTATTATGTGTTATCGGGTTGGTTGGCTCGGGTTCGAAGAGGTTTTGGTAAGGTTTGAGACACTTAGTCTCTTTTGAGTAAGCTTAAGTTGGAAAAGTCAACTGGATGTTGACTTATGTGAAAAAGGGCTCGGATGTGAGTTCTGATGGTTTGGATATCTTCCGGAAGTGATTTGGGACTTAGGAGTGTGATCGGAATGTATTTTGGAGATCCGGAGTAGATTTAGGCTTGAATTGGCGAAATTGGAATTTTGGCGTTTTCCGGTTGTTAGGTGAGATTTTGGTGTAGGGGTCGGAATGAAATTCCGGGAGTTGCAGTAGGCCCGTTGGGTCATTTGGGATGTGTGTGCAAAATTTCAGGTCATTCGGACGTGGTTTGCTAAACTTTTTGATCGAAAGCGGAATTTGGACGCTTTTGGAATTCTTAGGCTTGAATCCGATGAAAATTTGGTGTTTTGATATTGTTTTGAGCGTTCCGAAGGTTGGAACAAGTTTGAATGATGTTATGGGATATGTTTGCATGTTTGGTTGAGGTCTCGAGGGCCTCAGGTGAATTTTGTGTGGTTGAACATATCATTTTAAGTTGAAAAAGATTGCAGAAAATCTACTGTGAGTATTTTAGACTTTTGGCCTTCGCGTTCGCGAAGGGCTAGGATGAGAGGCAAGAGGTTTGGCCTTCTCATTCGCGATGGAGTCCCGTGTTAGTGAAGGGTTGGGGTCAGTAAGCTTCATGTTCGCGAGAGGGAAGTCGCGTTTGCGATAGGTTATGAAGTTGAGTCTTCGCGTTCACGTACAGGGCGTCGCGTTCGTGTAGAAGGAAAAGTGGTCAACTCAAATTTGTGCTTCGCGAATTTGAGGCGTTGACCGCGTTCGCGATAAAGGATTTTTAAGTGCTAGGCAGAATGTTTTAAAAGACCAATTTCGCGATTTTGGGTCTACGTTTCTCCATTTTTGGGCGATTTTAGAGCTTTTTGAAGAGGATTGAAGAGGGAATCAAGGGGGAACACTTGGAGGTAATATTTATGGAATTAATACTCAATTAATGTGTTTTATACCTAATTAATTATGGAATTTTGTAGAATTTAAGCCTAAATATTAAAGAACTAGGGCTTATAATTGGAGACCTAAAATTAGGGATTTGAGGGGTCATTTGTGGTTGGATTTTGGTACTTTTGATATGAATGAAATCGGGGAGTGATAAGGAGTTTATTGATGTAATTTTTATCGGATTTCGAGACATGGGCTCGGGGGTCGGGTTTGGCCAATTTCGAGATCTGTGTTGTAATTTGATTCCTCTCGAGTGGGCTTTGTCCCTTAGCATATTTTGATGGGTGTGCACTGATTTTGGTTAGATTTGGAGCATCCAGAGGCCGATTCGAGGGGCAAAGGCATCGCGGGCTAGAGTTTGGACTAGATAGAGGTGAGTAATGATTGTAAATGCTGTCGTGAGTGTATGAAACCCTGGCTTTCATATCGTTGTGCTATATTGAGGTGACGCACATGCTAGATGACGAGCGTGGGGTCGTGCACCATTGGGGATTGTGTCTTAGTCCATCCCGTATGACTCTTTTACTGCGTATTTGATTGAAAACTGTTTGCTATCATCATGTTTTGGGATGAATGCCATATTTAGGCCTCGTGCCAACTTTTTTTGGACCCTTAAAGGGATTTTTACTACTATTCCTCACTGTTTTGACTTTATACTTATACTCAGTCATGCTACATTCTATTATTTTCATAACTCAGCCGTGTTTACCCTATTTTGACATCTTAAATGATATTTTGAGTTGAGCATCATAATTTACTGTGCCCGAGTGGCTTTAGAGAATTGTGACTGAGTAGGGCCAAGGGCTTGTATTGTGAGGTTATTATGGGATCGGGCTACGCGCTGCAGCGGTATGGTGCTGATTCATGATTGTGAGGCCGGGGGCCTGAGTGGTACGCCACAAGGTGGCTTGATATGAGGCCGAGAGCCTGTTTGATTATACCATGAGATGGCTTGTTATTGCACTTGGGCCGTAAGGGGCCCCTCCCGGAGTCTGTACACCCCCAGTGAGTGCGGGTACCCAGTGTGATATGTGATATAGCCCGAGGGGATGATATGAGCGATTGTGAGATAGCCCGAGGGGATGGTTTATGTGTTTATCTTTTCTCACTGCTTTTCATTCACTTATTTACCTGATAAAAGATGTTTTAAAGAAGTTTATACTGAACTGAGGTGTTTTTATAAGTTTTCACTATTTTATTGCATTGTATTGGTTTTACACTGCCTCTTTGTAGCCTTTTGCTGTATTTTACGTGCTTTCTTATCGCTCAGCTACCTTTACTTTTATTACTCACTGTGTTGGCGTACTTACATTACTCCCTGCACCGTATGTGCAGATTCAGGAGCCTCGGGTCCTGCTAGCGTGGGTTGATTGCTTCTAGCAGCCTGTCCGAAGTTCACTAGGTAGCTTCTCGGCGTTCGCAGCCCAGTGCTTCTCCTTCCTATCTTTATTTTCATTTGTAGTGGATTTGTAGTAGACTATATAGACTCTTCCTACTTTTAGACAGTTGTTTAGATGCTCATGACTGGTGACACCCCGATGTCGGGCTGTATCTATTTCCGCACTTGTTTTATTTCACTTAATTTTGGGATTTATTACTTATTAATGACTTAAATTGAGTTATTATAACTGTTTAAATGAATTGGGGAGTTGTGTCGGCTGGCCTTGTTTCACGATAGGCGCCATCACGGCCGGGTCCGGGTTTAGGGTAGTGACATTCATTTCAAGGAATGATTAATATTTATAAAAAATTTTCATCCTTCAAGAAATCACACATAATTATTTGAATGCGCATTAATCACATCAAATTGTGATGCTTCAACCCCTTTTAGAATATTTACTACTTCAGGAACAAATCGAGGCACGCATGTAATATAGAGAATATTTATGTAGCTTATCTTCAATTGTAACCATAGAAAGCCTAAATTATCACTGGTGGTCATAGGCATATACCACTTCTGGTAGTTAACAAAAATTAGTTACAATGAGGTATACGAAACATAACCACTTCTGGTGATTGTATATTTCTTACAAACTCAGCTGGAGTTTAAGTTGACCTAACAATGTTATCCACTTTGTAATCCTTTATTAAGATAATTAAGATGAAAACAAATATAAAAGTAGGTACTGTATACGTAGCATATAACCAAGAAAGCGAGGATAAAGATATTAAATCAAATATAAGCAAAAGGCTCAAATTACTTTACATGAATTTGGCCACTCCAGACGTAAGTGATATCCAACATCACTACCGCCAAGAAGAAAAGCTTACCACCTCAAGGATATAATCTGTTTTATGATGCTTGATGTTCGGCCAAAAATGTATATATTTAATCATTGTTGCCTCACATTATAACATTTTTAATCATCTTTTGATTATTAATTACAGTACCTTATGCTTAATATTGTATTTTAACTGTGCAAAAATAAAGCGGTGCGAAAATAGAAATACTCGAAGCAAAATTATGCAAAAATAAAATAGCACGAAATTATAATCGGAAAGAGGATAGAAAGAAATCTACATGGATGAGATAATTTTGGAGCAGCACATAAAATGAAGAAAATGGAGGCCTTAGGATGTTTGTCTACGTGGCATGAAGTGAAGTAAAGTAAATGTGAATTGTAGCAATTAAAACAAGGGAGGGGGACATAATGATTGGTTGATGATTGGAGATTAAAAAGGAGATAAAGAAGAAAGCATAAAATATTTGTAAGGAAAGTTGGAAGTTCGCCGCAGAAAAGAGTTGAATTCGCAAAACGCTATTGCATTCTGCGCCAGGGCCAGCGCGATGGAAGCTCGAAGCGGAGAATTTTCCTGCTTTGTTCGGAATAAGGTTATTTCGGTCCTAAACGGTCTTAATCTTTATAAAGGGGTTTTAATCCGATTTTGAAAGGGGAGAACGTTTTTGAGAAGAACTTTTGACGAAAGGAAAGCACAGAGCCGCCGTGGAGGCCGAGTTTCTTTTCTTCCACCAAACATAGTGTTTTTATGTTTCTTTGTATGAATTGTTGTTTGGATTCCATGCTATGTGGAGCTAAACTCTACGTTCTAGGGTTGTAGTTCTTTCATGACTATTGTTATTTGGATATTGATTTTGATTTCTTGACTTATCGTATTAGTTTATTTATTCAATCATGCGCTTAATTATTTAGTTGCTTGATCACC
The DNA here is from genome assembly GCF_000715075.1 of Nicotiana tabacum. NCBI lineage: Eukaryota > Viridiplantae > Streptophyta > Magnoliopsida > Solanales > Solanaceae > Nicotiana > Nicotiana tabacum. The sequence goes on from NC_134087.1 coordinate 119,095,414, forward strand.
AATTGAATTCTACCTACGAATCTAGAGTTGAACTCGAAAGTGGGAATTCTAGATTGCATATAGGATTGAGAAGAGAAAGTTCTTGAACCTGGGCATCGGGGAACAGATTCGCGGTTAGGATAGACATATACCTAATTGCCTTCCTTGGTTGATTTACAGAAGTTATAAATGCGTTCTTGTTAGATCTAATTCCATAGACATATAGGAGTTATGTTAGCTTGAATAGGCGAGTAAGAACTCGACAGATTCTTATGAGCAATATTAACCCTGTCAACCAATAAACTAGATAAATTAGTTAGTCAATTCAATTGAAGAATACAATAGGAATGTTAGATAGCCCATAACCCTATATCGTTTTCATCACATTGATAATATAAAAATTTACTCTTCCTCTGTTTAAAGTTTATTAGTTATTTTCTTTTTAGTTTAATTACTTTAGCATCATTAGTTTTGGGTTTAATCCTTGTTTAGATAATTAGCATAGTCTAATTTAGTTAATAGTTAATCACAAGTCGACGTGGGTTCGACATCCAACTTTTAGTCACTTTATTACTTGACGACCGCATATACTTGCATGTGCGTTTGGCCGCAATAAGTTTTTGGCGCCGTTGCCGGGGACTTAGAAATTAACTATTTTTCTAGATTAGACTTTTACTTCTATCTTTACAAATTTTTCTTTTTCTTCTCTTTTTGTAAATATTTTATTTTTATAATTATTTGATTTTTCTCTTAATGTGTTTCTAGTTCTCCGAGGATGACATCTGGGGATGAAATATACGAAGGTAAGGTTATTGATGAAGACGCTTGGTTGACGGAAGATTTTTATGGCCCGTATTTTTGGCTAGTCATGGCCTGACCTCTTGGAGATCTGAATTTGAATATGGGAGTAAGGGTTGGTATTGGGACGGATATTCTGGATTAAACGAATATACGGAACGACGTTTTCTTCTAACAACGTTGGTGAACGATTGGTCTAAGGAGAGAGTTGATCTTGCACATGAAATAGACACTTTTGGCTTGGCTGTGCATAGCTTGGACGTAGATTTGAGTGCAAAATTTGATGTGTGTAACGCCAACAATTTAATGATGAGTTGTGTGAAGCTGAAAATAAATCTTCTAGACCAAATTGAGGAGCTAAAACGAGAATACCAGTCATTAGACCATGTTTTTCTTGAGGATGTCAATATTGCGAAGAGTGCTCTAGAGTCATGTGAGGGACTAGATAATATTACTTTGGAGAATTAAGTGTGTGTATAAATCGGGATGTAAATAGTAGTAAAATTCATGATTTAGGGAGCATTAGACCTCATTCCAATCATTTTTCCACATTGTGTTTAGATAGTAAGATAGTAATTGAGCCATCGGATCCTATGGAGGAGTCAACAAATGAGGGACAATATGCTTATATTCTTGAATTTGTTGTCACAAAAAGTAAAAATTACATTCCACATCGCAAGGCAGAGAAGTGCAGAGCGAAAATTTTCTTACTTGACCTAGTTATCTGTCACGACCTTAAAATCGACCCAGTCATGATAGCACCTATTGTGAAACTAGACCAGCCGATACAATTCCCAAATCAAACCATTATTCTATAAAAGTCATTTCTAAGACATTAATTAACAAGAAATCACATAATATGAGTCTATATAACAAGTGCGGAAACATAACACAAGCCCGACATCGGGGTATCACAAGTCATGAGCATCTACTACAACTATCTGACAACCTCAAGACCAACATAGTCAAAAATCACAAAATACACTAAGGGAGAATAAGAAGGGAGCAAAGAAGGGCTACGATTGCCAAGTTGCTACCTTGATAACTCCGATGAACCTACCACCGAGCTCAGAAATACCTGAATCTGCACACAAGGTGCAAGGAGTAATGTGAGTACGCCTACTCAGTAAGTAATAAAAGTAAATAAAGACTGAGCAGTAGCAAATGATAAATCCACATCATTATAAACTGAGTAAGCACAACAAGCTTTCAAATCAGAATACGAGGCAATCGTCTCATTTAAAATCCAGCTTTTGGTAAAAATCATTTGAAGATGCTTTCCAACAGTTTCAATAGAGGTTCAATACAGTTTGTAGTAAAAGTGATGAAAATCATAATCTCCCCCTCGGGCAAAATATAGTTGGTATACAGCCCCTCCAGCAAACATAAATCATATACATATCATACCATAAAAATCTTATTGGAAATAACGAAGCCAAATTAGTGATTAAATTCCGAACATCTCGTAAGAACTCCCGTTTTAATGATGTTGTTTAAAAGTATTTGTTCAACATTTTCAACAGAGGCTCAGTATAAAGAGGAGTGAAAACAGTAATTTCATAAAAACAAGAACCTTGGGCAAAACATCACTCATATATATATATAGCCCCTCGGTCAAGCCTCTCAGTCACTCGAGACTTAACTCTCATCAATCAGCGCTCACACTCAGCACTCACGCTCAATATGTACCTTATAATAACCGCTGCGGTGTGCAGCCCAATCCATAAATATATATAGTTAACTGCGCTCACTGGGGGTGTGTAGACTTCGTAGGGGCTCCTACAGCCCAATCGCTATATCGCTGCGGCATGTAGCCCGATCCGACATATCGCTGCAGCGTTAGCTGCGACATGCAGCCCGATCCATATACATATACATACATACATACATACATATACATACATACATATACATACATACATACATACATATACATACATATATATATATATATATATACATACATATACATACATACATATATATATATATATATATATATATATATATATATATATATAAGTCGTTGTGGCATGCAGCCCGATCCATAAATATATAATCCTCACAGCCAAGCACTCGGCCTCTCTCAGTCATCAACCTCACAATCAGGCCCTCGCCTCTCTCAGCCATCAACCTCACAAGCCACTGGACTATCAGTAAACATAGCGTTCAACCAAAAATATCATTTATAGAATCAAATTGGGTAAATAAGGCTGAGTTGTGAAATCAGTAAAACACAGCATGACTGAGTACAAATATTAAGTCAAAACAGTGAGGAATAGTAGTAAAAAGCCCCCAAGGGTCCAAACAGTTGGCACGAGGTCCAAATATGGCATTTAGCTCAAAACATAATAATGTCCAAAACACAATAGTATAAAATAGTTTTCAATCAAATACGCGACTTAATAGTTGTACGGGATGGACCACGTCACAATCCCCAACGGTGCACGCCCCACGCTCGTCATCTAGCGTGTGCGTCACCTCAAAGTAGTGAAACGATGTGAAATTCGGGGTTTCATACCCTCAGGACAACATTTAAAATCATTACTTACCTCAAATCGGTTCAAGCTCTAGCCCGTGATGTCCTTGCCTCTCGACTCGACCTCCAAATGTGCCAAATCTAACAAAAATCAGCATATTATCATCAATATACGCTAAAGGAACAAAGCCCAAGCGAAAATAATCACATTAACTCAAAAATCCCGAAATTAGCTCAAACCCGGCCCTTGTGCCCACGTCTCATAATCCGATGAAAATCACAAAACTGAAAAAGTCATTCGCTCAGGAGTCTACCCATATCAAATTCACCAAAATCCGACATCAAATGGCCATTCAAATCCTCAAAATTAACTCTGCAAATTTTCTTCAATTTTCCCCAATTTTCACCCCAAATTCCCAAATTAAATGATAAGAATCAAGACATAATCATGGGATTTAACTAAATTTGAGTGAATAACACTTACCCCAATCAATCCTCTGAAAATCCCTTCAACAAAAGCCTCAATCCGAGCTCCATAGCTCCAAAAATGCAAAAATGACCGAAACCCTCGAAATAGAGTACTTTATAATCTGCCCAGGCATTTACCCTATGCTATCACGGACAAACTAAAGCAATAGTGAAACACAAAATTTTCCAGCCCTTCTTTTACCCTATGCGATTGCGGCCATTCCTTCACGATCACGTAGAACGAATTTTTCCAACAACCTTCTCCAACTCTTCCGAACAGCTACTTGTATAATGGTCATAACTTTTGTTACAAAACTCCAAATTATAATTGGTTTAACTTTCTAAAAACTAGACATCAAGGGCTACAACTTTTATTTTTTGTATTATCTTCAAATTCCTTATAGATTGTGAGATATAAGCTTCCAAAGTTGGGTTAGTGCAACCGATATTTTACTCAATTCGATCGCGGGAAAACTTATGCAACCGCATAGCACAACTCCATTTTTCCGAATGTTCTCTATGCTAACGCGACCAAATCTATGCTAACGCTCTGTTCACCCCTGAAGCCAAAAACTAGCAAATAGAAATGGTCTAAAACCACCCCGAAACTCACCCGAGCCTCTCGGGACCCCGCCCGAACATACCAACAAGTCTCAAAATATATCACGGACTTAGTGGAGGCCTCAAATCACATCAAACAACGCTAAAAACATGAACCATACCTCAATTCAAAATCAATGAACTTTGAAACTTTAACTACCACAACCGATGCCGAAACCTATCAAATCACGTCCGATTGACCTCAGATTTTGCACACAAGTCACATTTGACATTACAGACTTGCTCCAACTTCCGGAATCGTAATCCGACCCCAATATCAAAAAGTCCACTCCCAGTCAAACTTTCCAAAATTTTCACTTCCGCCATTTCAAGCCAAATTCTACTACGGACCTCCAAATCACAATCCAGAGGCTTTCCTAAGTCCAAAATCACCTAACAGAGCTAACCAAATCATAAAAATCCAGATCCGAGATCGAATACTAAAAAGTCAAAACTTGGTCAAACCTTTTGAATTTAAAGCTTCAAACTGAGAATTGTTCTTCCAAATCTATTTCGATTATTCTGGAAACCAAACTGACGATTTACATAAGTCAAAATACATCACACGGGGCTAGTCATGCCCGAGAACTAGTGAGCGAAGTGCAAATGCTTAAAACGACCGGTTCGGTCTGCAGACGCGTGAGATATACCTCGCAATCTCTATGAAAGTGCCTCGCCTCAAGTGTGATAAGACTGAGTGGACGTACATGGATCTGCACATAAAAAACATGCTCAGAAAGGGCATGAGTACACCACAGCGGTACTCAGTAAGTGCCAAGTCTAACCTCGGTCGGCTAGTGACGAGGAAGATTAGAGCCCTACTGAGGTTAAATAAAATACAGTGTATAATAGTATAGAATAAGACAATATAATTAAGTACGACAGTAAGGAGTAACATAGGATAGAAAGAACAACATCAAATATAATAGAGACAAGATAATCACGAAAAGGAATATAGCTCGACATGGAGATAACAACCGGGGATCTCTCTATCTCCCGAAGATCTCTTAGTATCCTCAATATATGTGTCGGGGATCTCTTAGTAACCCGGGGATCTCTTAGTATCCTAAATATATATGCTGGGGATCTCTCGGTATCCCAAGGATCTCTTAGTATCCTCAATATGTGCTAGGGATCTCTTGGTATCCCGCGCTACAGTCCAAATCAATATACATATGTGCAGGGGATCTCCCAGGATACCGTCCCGTAGTCCCAAAGTAAACACGCCGCAACAACACGAAGGATACTCAATTAAATTCAATTTTACACCAAGGTAAAACATGTATTTTTAACCTAGCATGCTTCACATAGTCCAAATAAGGCAGTTTAAGCAATTAAAGATATTAAGACAATTAGACATGATTTCCTAAGTTAATAGCAGGCTTAAATTGCAAGTAGAATAAACAGGAAGGGAAAATACAATTAAAGTTACTTAATGAAAACAGGATTTTCAACAATTAGCACAAGTACACTCGTCACCTCACGTACAAGGCATTTCAAATATCAACAATACCAAATCCTAAAGGGATTTCTCCCACACAATGTTAGACAAGCCACTTACCTCGAACCGGCTCAAAATAAACACGAAACCACGTTCTTGCCATGAGTACTCGACTCCAAATGACCCAAATCTATTCAAATCAATTGCATAATATAAATAACACTTCAAGTAACTGATTCCACTAATAAATTCTAAGCTAATACACAAAATTAGGTAAAATGACCAAAATGCCATCCGGTCCACGTCTCAGAATCGGGTAAAATTTACATTTTCAGAATCCTCATACTCTCACAAGTCTAACCATACCAAAATTATCCAAATTCAATGTCAAATCCCCAATCAAAACTCGAAATTTAGGTCTAACAACTTTTGCCAAATTTTTATCCAAATTCCGAAATCAAAGGATGGATTTAAGTGTAGATTCATGGAAATTAGTCTAAACCGAGTAGGAATTACTTACCCAAATCACCCAGGTGAAAAATCTCTTCAAAAATCGCAATTTTCCGAGCTCCCAAATCCAAAATATGAATTATGGTTAAACCCTCGATTTTGAAATTTATGTTCTGCCCATACGCGTTCTTCTTCGCGAACGCGAGACAATAGTCGCGAACGCAATGCACTAAAAATTTCACTGGCCAGTCTTCCTCTTCACGAACACAAGGGTCCACACGTGAATGTGATGACCAACTTCTCTTCTCCTACGTGAACGCGAGACTACCTTCGCGAACACCTAGGTATAAGGTCCCACAGCCTCGCGAACGCGGGATTTCCTTCGCGAAAGCGAAACATAAATCAGTCACCAGCCACAGCTCCTCTTCACAAATGCGAGACCCCACGCGAGAACGCGAAGAAGGAAACCACAACTGACTGCTGAAACTTTTTTTGCAATTTTCTAAGTTCCAAAATTACCCGTTGAGCATCCGAAACACACCCGAGGCCCCCGGGACCTCTACTAAACCTGCCAACCAATCCTAAAACATCATTCACACTTGTTCCAATCTTCGGAACGCTCAAAACAACATCAAAACACCAATTTAATATCGGATTCAAGCCTAAGAACTCCAAAAACACACAAATTACGCTTTCGATCAAAAAGTCTATCAAACCTCGCTCGAATGACTAAAAATTTTGCAAACATGTCACATTCAACACTACAGAGCTACTCCAACTTCTAGAATTGCATTCCGACCCCGATATCAAAATCTCACTATCCAACCGGAAACTTCAAAAATTCAACTTTTGGCATTTAAAGCCTAATAAGCTACGGACCTCCAAAAACTCAATCCAAATATGCCCATAAGCCCGAAATCACCCAACGGAGCTAACGGAACCGACAGAATTCCATTCTGAGGCCATCTTCACACTAATCCGACTACGGTCCAAATTCTAAAGCTTAAGCTCTTATTTAGGGAGTAAGTGTCCCAAAACACTCCGAAACTCAAAACCAAACATCCCGGTGAATCAAAATAGCAGAAACAAACTCGGGAAAAGCATTTAATAGGGGATCAGGGCGTAAATTCTAAAAATGACTGGCTGGGTCGTTACATCCTCCTACACTTGAACATTTGTTCGTCCTCGAACGAGCATAGAGACATACCTGAAGTAGTGAATAGATGAGGGTAATGGCTGTGCATATCCTGCTCGGTCTCCCAAGTCGCCTCCTTGACTGGCTGACCCCGCCACTGAACCTTAACTGATGCAATGTTCTTTGATCTTAGCTTTCGAACCTGCTTGTCCAATATCGCCACTGGCTCCTCAATATAAGATAGATCCTTATCCAACTGGAGTGTATTTAAATCCAACACGTGCAACGGATCACCGTGATACCTCCAGAGCATCGAAATATGAAATACCAGATGAACTCTTGTCAAGCTTGGAGGTAAGGCAAGCTCATAAGCAACCTCCCCAACACGTCGCAATATCTCAAAAGGACCAATAAATCTCGAACTCAACTTCCCTTTAATCCCAAATCTCATAACGCCCTTCATAGGCAAAACCCGAAGCAGAACCCGCTCTACAACCATATAGGAAACATCACGAACCTTCTGGTCTGCATAACTCTTTTGTCTGGACTAGGCTGTACGGAGTCTATCCTGAATCACCTTAACCTTCTCCAAAGTATCCTAAACCAAGTCTATGCCCAATAATCTAGCCTCACCCGGCTGAAACCAACCCACTAAGGATCTACACCGCCTACCATATAAAACCCCACATGGTGCCATCTGAATGCTGAACTGATAGTTGTGTTGTAGGCAAACTCCGCCAATGGCACAAACCCAAGACCCTTCAAACTCAATCACACACGCACGGAGCATATCCTCAAGAATCTGAATAGTGCGCTCGGACTGTCCGTCCATCTGAGGGTGAAATGTTGTACTCAACTCCACCCGAGTACCCAACTCATATTATACGGCCCTACAGAACCGTGATATGAACTGAGTGCCTCTATCTGAAATGATGGAAACTGGAATACCATGCAGACGAACAATCTCCCGGATATACATATCCGCCTGACGCTCCGAAGAATAGGTAGTACACACAGGAATGAAGTGTGCGGACTTGGTCAACCGATCCACAATCACCCAAATGGCATCGAACTTTCTCAAAGTCCGTGGGAGTCCAACTATGAAGTCCATGGTGATCCGTTCCCACTTCCACTCTGGAATCTCTATCTGCTAAAGCAACCCACCCGGTCTCTGGTGCTTATACTTCACCTGTTGACAATTGAGGCACCAAGCTACAAACCCAACTATATCTTTCATCATCCGCCTCCACCAATAGTACTGCCTCAAATCCTGGTACATCTTCGCGGCACCCAGATGAATGGAATACCGCAAATTGTGGGCCTCCTCTAAAATCAACTCCCGAAGCCCATCAACATTGGGTACACAAATTAGATCCTGCATCCTCAATACCCCATCATCACCAATAGTCACATCTTTGGCATCACCGTGCTGAACCTTATCCTTGAGGACAAGAAAATGAGGGTTATCAAACTGATGCTCCCTAATACTATCAAATAAGGAAAACCGAGAAATCACGCAAGCTAGAACCCGACTGGGCTCCTCAAGATCGAATCTCACAAACTGGCTGGCTAAGGCCTAAACATCCATCACCATGGGCCTCTCCGCTGCTGGTAAATAAGCTAAACTCCCCAAACTCTCTGCCCGGTGACTCAAAGCATCGGCCACTACATTGGCCTTGCTTGGGAGATACAAAATAGTGATATCATAGTCCTTCAACAACTCTAACCACCTCCTCTGGTGCAAATTAAGATCCTTTTGCTTGAACAGATGCTGCAAACTTTAGTGGTCGGTATAAATCTCACAAGGCACACCGTACAAATAATGACGCCGGATCTTCAGGGCGTGAACAATAGCAGCTAACGCGAGATCATGGAAAGGATAATTCTTCTCATGTACCTTCAACTATCTGGACGCGTAAGCAATCACCCTACCGTCCTGCACCAAAATGGCTCCTTGACCAATCCTCGAGGCATCACAATAGACAGTATAAGACCCCAAACCTGTAGGCAATATCAAAATTGGGATTGTAGTCAAAGCTATCTTGAGCTTCTGAAAGCTCATCTCACACTCTTCCGTCCACTAGAACGGAGTACCCTTCTAGGTCAGTCTGGTCATAGGGGCTACAATCGATGAAAACCCCTTAATAAAACGACGGTAGCAACCCGCCAAGCTAAGAAAACTACGGATCTCTATAGCTGAGGATGGTCTGGGCCAACTCTGCACTGCTTCCACTTTCTTCGGATCTACCTTTATCCCCTCACTAGAAACCACGTGACCCAACAATGCCACGGAATCCAACCAAAACTCACATTTCGAGAACTTAGCATATAACTTCTTCTCTCTCAAAGTCTGGAGCACTGTCCTCCGGTGCTGCTCATGATCTTCACGACTCTAGGAATACACTAGAATATCATCAATAAAGACAATGATGAACAAGTCAAGATATGGCTGGAACACACTGTGCATCAAATGCATAAAGGTTGCTGGGGCATTGGTCAGCCCAAATGACGTAACAAGGAACTCGTAATGACCATACCGAGTCCTGAAAGCAGTCTTCAGGATATCTGGCTCCTGAATCTTCAACTGATGGTAACCTGAGCGCAAGTCAATGTTAGAAAACACTCGTATGCCCTAAAGCTGGTCAAGATCACCAATACGAGGCAAAGGATAATGGTTCTTCACTGTAACTTTGTTCAACTAGCGATAATCAATGCACATACGCATAGAACCATCCTTCTTCTTCACAAACAAGACAGGAGCACCCCAAGGTGATACACTAGGCCGAATGAAACCCTTATAAGGCAATTCCTATAACTGATCCTTAAACTCCTTCAACTTAGGAGGGGCCATACGATACGGAGGAATAGAAATGGGCTGAGTGCCTGGAAACATGTCAATTCCAAAATCAATATCTCTATCAAGCGGTATGCCCGGAAGGTCAGCTGGAAACACATCAGGAAAATCCCATACTCGTGGGACTGAATCAACTGCAGGGGTATCAATACTGACATTTCTCACATAAGCTAGATACGCATCACACCCCTTCTCAACCATACACTGAGACTTAAGGAAAGAAATAACTCTACTGGAAGTATGATCTAAGGTACCCCTCCACTCTACTTGTGGTACACCTGGCATAGCCAGCGTCACAGTTTTGGTGTGACAATCAAGAATATCATAATGAGGCGACAACAAGTCCATGCCAAAGATAACATCAAATCTACCATGCTGAGCAATAATAAATCGGCTCTGGTCTCAAAACTACTAAGAGCAACCACACACGACCGATAGACGCGGTCTACAACAAGAGAATCTCCCACAAGAGTAGAAACATAAATAGGGGAACTCAAAGAATACCGAGATACACCCAAATGCGAAGCAAAATAAGAAGACACATAAGAATAGGTGGAGCCTGGATCGAATAAAACTGATGCATCTCTATGGCAAACCAGAACAATACCTGTGATGACAGAATCAGAGGCGACAGCCTCGGTACGAGCAGGAATGACATAATATCTGGCCTGGCCTCCCCTCTACGGTAACCTCTACCTTCCCGGCCTCCACCTCTAGCTGGCTGAGCAGGCAGGATAGCAACTGGAGCTATAACCATAGCCTGAGAACTCTGCTGGGCACGCTGTGACTGAGAATTCTATGGAGGTGCACTCCTCCCAAGTCTAGGGAAATCCCACACCATATGGTGTGTGTCGCCACACTAAAAAAAAACTCGAGGAGGACGTGGCAGTTGTGACTGGCTCGTGCCAGGTCTGCTAGACTGACCTCTGAAAGCACCCCACGCAGGAGGCACACTAGATACTGGAGATGCATAATAAGGCTCATGAGGCCTAGGATGAGCTGGAATACCACTGGCTGCTGGAAGAACTGAATGAATAGGGGGACTCATATAACCCCTACCATGATGACCTTCAGCTAGGGCACGGGCACCAGAATAATGGCCCGAATCTCAGGACCTCTTGGCCTCCCTCTCCTCTCTATCCCTAGCGTGCATACCCTCAATCCTCCTAGCAATGCTCACCACCTGCTGATAAGAAATATCCATCTCCAATTCACAATCCATGCTAGACCTGATGCTAGGAATAAGTCCCTCAATAAACCGGCGAACCCTCTCGCGAATAGTAGAAACCAAGGCTGGGGCATGTCTAGCCAAGCTAGAGTAATAGACATCATACTCCAAGATAGTCATAGCACCTTGACACAAATGCTCAAACTCTGCGTGCCATGCGTCCCTGAGGCTTTGAGGAGCATACTCTCTCAGAAACATATCTTAAAACTGAGTCCAAGTCAGGGAAGCAGCCTCATCCGGATTGTCTAACTCATAGGTGCGCCACCACTCATAGGCGACTCCTCAAAGCAGGAAGGTAGTGAAGGAAACCCCGCTTGATCCTAATATACCCATTGTACGGAGAATACAATAACACTCATCTAAAAATCCCAGAGCATCATCTGATGCTAGACCACTGAATACCGGAGGCATGTACTTCTTGAACCTCTCAAGCCTCAGCTGTTCATCCTCGGAAGCCGCTGCCCTACCCTCGGGATGACCTGGAACTGCAAGTTGTACATGAATAATCTCTAGGACCTTATCAACTTGCACTCACTGCTCAGGAGTGCGGGCGGCGGGAGTATGTGCTCCTCCCCCGGCCTGACATGTGGCTGCAGCAAGGGGAAACAACCCTGCCTGAGCCAAAGTGGTGTACATGCTCATAAACTACGCAAGATTCTTCTGAAGTTATAGGCTAGTAGTAGCAGTAGGCGTATCAGGTGCCTAGGCTCTGACTGGAACTGCTAGTGGCTCCTCGGTGGTAGCTCACACGGGTGCTCTAGCTGCACCGCGTGTGCGTCCTCGGCCTTTACCCTAGACCCGGCCACTGACAGCTGCAGTAGGGGGCTCGAGTTCCTGATCATCTCGGGTAGCATGTGTCCTCACCATCTATGAGAGAATAGAAAACATAAGTTTAGAGTTGTGATATCAAAAATCTCGCACGACAAGGAAACCAAATGAAGTGGAATTTTCCTAACAGTTACATAGCCTCTCGTAGATAAGTATAGACGTCTCCATACCGATCCACGAGACTCTAATAAACCGGCTTGTGATTCATGACTCCTATGAACCTAGAGCTCTGATACCAACTTGTCACAACCCCAGTTCGCCCTCCGTGAACTATCGTGACAGCACCTAGTCTCTACGACTAGGTAAGCCTAACAAAATGGGGAAAGAAAATAATTAAAAACCGAAATAACAAATGAAATAGTGTTTAAGATGCCACCTAGCATATAACAGTACAAAATCTCAACCTACCACTCCCAAAATCCGGAACCCCATGAAGCACAAGCTAAGAGTTTACATAAAAAGCTCTAACTCCAGAAATATCTATCAACAAGGAAAATATAGAAGGGCTATACTAGTACTGAGAATAGACAGGGACTCTTTGGTCCGCGGACGCGACAGATATACCTCGAAGTCTCTATAAAAGCGCTTTGCCTCAAGTGTGATAAGACTGAGTGGAAGTACCTGGATCTGCACATTAAAAACATGCATAGAAAGGGCATGAGTACACCACATCGGTACTTAGTAAGTGCCAAGCCCAACGTCGGTCGGGTAGTGACGAGGAAGGTCAGGGCCCTACTAAGGATATATAAAATACAGGGTATAACAGTATAGAATAAGACATTATAATTAAGTACGACAGTAAGGAGTAACACAAGATAGAAAGAACAACATCAAATATAACAGAGACAAGATAATCATAGAAAGGAATACAACTCAATACGGAGATAGCAACCGAGGATCTCTCGGTATCCCGAGGATCCCTTAGTATCCTCAATATGTGGACCGGGGATCTCTCAGTATCCTGAGGATCTCTTAGTATCCTCAATATATATGTTGGGGATCTCTCGGTATTCCAAGGATCTCTTAGTATCTTCAATATGTGCTGGGGATCTCTTGGTATCCCGCACTACATTCCATATCAACATAAATATGCGCAGGGGATCTCCCAGGATACCGTCCCATAGTCCCAAGGTAAACACACAACAACAACACGAAGATTACTCAATTAAATTCAATTTCATGCCAAGATAAAGCAGGTATTTCTAACCTAGCATTCATCACATAGTCCAAATAAGGAAGTTTGAGCAAATAAAGCAATTAAGACAATTAGACATGATTTCCTAAGCTAATAGCAGGCTTAAATTGCAAGTAAAATAAACAGGAAGGGAAAACACAATTAAAGTCACTTAATGAAAATAGGATTTTCAACAATTATCACAAGTACGCATTCGTCATCTCACTTACAAGGCATTTCAAATATCAACAATACCAAATCCTAAGGGGAGTTTCCCCCACACAAGGTTAGACAAACCACTTACCTCGAACTGGCTCAAAATCAACCCAAAACCATGTTCTTGCCATGAGTACTCGACTCCAAATGTCCCAAATCTATTCAAATCAATTGCATAATGTAAATAACACTTCAAGTAACTGATTCCACTAATAAATTCTATGCTAATACACAAAATTAGGTAAAATAACCAAATGCCCTCCGGGCCCACGTCTTGGAATCGGATAAAATTTACATTTTCAGAATCCTCATACTCTCACGAGTCTAACAATACCAAAATTATCCAAATCCAATGTCAAATCCCCTATCAAAACTCAAAATTTATGTCTAAGAACTTTCCCCCAATTTTCATCCAAATTCCGAAATTAAAGGATGGATTTAAGTGTAGATTCATCGAAATTAGTCGAAACCGAGTAGGAATTACTTACCCAAATTGCCCCAGTGTAAATCTTTTCAAAAATAGCAATTTCCCGAGCTCCCAAGTTCAAAATATGAATTATGGCTTAAACCCTCGATTTTGAAATTTAAGTTCTGCCCAGACGCGTTCTTCTTCGCGAATGCGAGACAACAATCGCGAACACGATGCACTAAATATTCCACTTGCTAGTCTTTCTCTTCGCAAACGCGAGGGTCCACACGCGAATGCGATGACCAGCTTCTCTTCTCCTACGCGAATGCGAGACTACCTTCGCGAACGCGTAGGTATAAGGTCCCACAGCCTTGCGAACGCGGGATTTCCTTCGCGAGTGCAAAGCATAAATCCTTCACCAGCCCCAGATCCTCTTTGCGAACGCGAGACCCCACTCGCGAACGAGAAGAAGGAAACCAGAACTGACTGCTGCAATTTTTTAGGTTCCAAAAATGTCCCGTTGAGCATCCGAAACACACCCGAGGCCCCTGGGACCTCAACCAAACATACCATCCAATCCTAAAACATCATTCAAACTTGTTCCAATCTTCGGAACGCTCAAAACAACATCAAAACGCCAATTTAACATCGAATTCAAGCCTAAGAACTCCAAAAACTCTCAAATTATGCTTTCGATCAAAAAGTCTATCAAACATCGCCCGAATGATCTGAATTTTTGCAAGCATGTCACATTCAACACTATGGAGATACTCCAACTTTCATAATTCCATTCCGACCCTGATATCAAAATCTCACTATCGAACCGGAAACTTCAAAAATTCAACTTTTGGCATTTCAAGTCTAAATAAGTTACGGACCTCCAAAACACATTCCGAGAATGCCCCTAAGTCCAAAATCACCCAACCGTCCTAACGGAACCGATGAAATTCCATTCCGAGGCCGTCTTCACACTACTTCGACTACAGTCCAAATTCTATAGCTTAAGCTCTCATTTAGGGTCTAAGTGTCCCAAAACATTCCGAAACTCAAAACCAAACATCCCGGCGAATCGAAATAGCAGAAACAAACTCGGGGAAAGCAGTTAATAGGGGATCGAGGCATAAATTCTAAAAATGACCGGCCGGGTCATTACATTTTCACAGTCCACAACCACAAAACCATCTACTCACAAAAACTCTCAGCCTCCCAATCCATAAAGCACATAAATCGCCATATCCGATCCCAACTACACTGCCCGAACATCTAACACACATCTGATACTCGATCATTCCACGAGGGATACTCCTATAATTCTTCTGTGCTACTAAGCGAACTTGAATATCAGCAGTCAATCTAACAAGAGAGCATTGCAATACCAATGAAGTATCCATAACTCAATCACATTGCCCTTTCTTAAATGTATACCCTCATCAAACCACACCAATTAGCAATATCATTTGCCTAATCATCTAAAACTGCCCATGCTGTCTAAGAATTTATGACCTTCCTTTCAGAACTGAACTGTGACCTTACACATGCAATCTCAACCCTACACAACATAACGCATATACCATGCCATCCTATGTCCAATATGAGGACTTCATAATCCATTCTGAGCCACAAGCAACTACGTACTCAACTAGCCAAGAAGTTTCCATTTGATCCCATCTAGAAGAAATCATTATACATCACATGCTCCTTATGCCAGTAGAAAATGTAAATCTCTAACCGTGGTAGAAACCATCAAGATCTCTCCGAATCCCATTTGCATAAAACCAAGCCGTCAGGACTGAATTCCTCTAACTCAACCAAGCTAGGCAAACCATCAAAACTTAAGAGCATTGCTATGAAACACCTGTAGAAACCCACTGCATCATAAGAAACCAAGAACCTATCATATCCATTACCATGTCGATCCAGCCTACTGCCAAGTTGTCCTAATTCTCCGAGTTCCTTCCGAATTACCTTCAAATTGATACATTTCCTTGCTAGTACACCACTATCCTTATCTAAAACTTACCCCGCGAACTTTAGCATAAGACCACAACGTTCTAAAGCTCATAAATTGTTATATTCTTCTGAAGCACCCCCAAAAGTACCATAGCCGAGATACCCACTCTGAAAAGACCATCTGCGAATCTAAAGTCATTACCTTCGCCTTCCCGATACTAGTATGTAGAATCCATAATGATGCTGAAATGCCATAAGTCTTGTCATCCTCCAATGTAAACCTCAGTTTCTAGCAAAATACACAACCTGAAAATCTCCAATTATTACATGTAAAATCTAGAACCCATTAGAACCATTCTCGAGAGTCATCCACTATGCTCAAATCTCAATTAGACTGATCAAACGGACAGGATGATCTGTGCTCCATTAGCACTCCAACACCGCAGAAAGTAACCCCACCTTAATGCAACCAAATAAATTCCTGCTCCATGTACATTACATCCTTCACCAATAACAATTCAAGTCATGCCATAAATTCTTATACGCCCATAAAGCATAACACAACCCCTATCCAAAATTTCCTATATTCGGGTCATCCTCGATCTCAACCTCTATAAGCCATAACTAATTCACCAGTATGCCCCAAACTGGAACCAACATAGCACATAACCATGTAATCAGCTAATCAATAACAAACTCCCCCATTTGTCTCAAAGCCATAGATCAAAACACACAGTAACTCATAATGTATATACTCTATTACTGCCATAATACCATAATGAGATTAAACTTAATCCTTCATAAGCTCATGCAACATAGACCATCTAGTACTTCAAATCTTCTGCAATCTCGCATTCACCCTCGTAACAGTCAAGCCCACTCTATTAAGCGACCCAAATTCAAATTGCAACACATATATTTCACTGGTAAAAGAGGTTTTCCAACAAACAACATAAGTATCACATAAACTTCAGAACACTCCGTAGGAGATAACCCACCTGCTTCGCTTCAAACTAACATCTCTTTATACCTTTCCACCGTCATAAACATCACGCAGTCACTTAATCTTCTTGAGTCTGAACTTATATCACAACGTGAAATCTACTTCAC
Organism: Nicotiana tabacum; assembly: GCF_000715075.1. Taxonomy (NCBI): domain Eukaryota; kingdom Viridiplantae; phylum Streptophyta; class Magnoliopsida; order Solanales; family Solanaceae; genus Nicotiana; species Nicotiana tabacum. The sequence goes on from NC_134087.1 coordinate 119,112,533, forward strand.
TTCTCAACTAGGCAACATGAAAAGATCCTTCAATACACCTACAACTTGGGGCTATATATCAAATCACAATGGAAATCAAGCACCAGATAGTTCTTGCTACCCCAAGCAGACCCCTTGTCTCATTCAATTCATATGAACACATCTCACAGTCACATCATACTCATCACGTAGCTATCCAGTCATCACTTCTCTTAATAGGAACACTATCGAACATATAAATCCAAATGCACGTGCTCACACAATCAGCACCTCGGTGCTTAAGCTACAGGCAAAACTCGACCTCAAGTCCTCCAGACTGGCCCGATATCAACACACAGAAGTCAAATCTCACCCCTTGATCAGGGAATCACAAGTCGTCGATGCACAGCTGATACCAATTCTCATGCGTGCATACGAATGCGTGGAAGGAATTTCAAGGGTTATATTTCAAGCTAAATCAATGTCGCACGATGAGAATTCAAGAATGTGGGATTTCCTAAAGGTTTTGCAGCCTCTCGAAGATAAGTACAGACGTCTCCATACTGATCCGCGAGACTCTACTAAACCTTCTCATGACTCGTGAGACCTATGTAACCTAGGCTCTAATACCAACTTGTCACAATCCTAAAACCGACCCGGTCATGATGGCTCATATTGTGAAATTATGCCAGCCGACACAATTCCCAAATCAAACCATTATTCTATAAAAGTCATTTCTAAGCCATTAATACTCATAATACGAGTCTAAATACCTAGTGCAAAAACATAACACAAGCCCGACATCGGGGTGTCACAAGTCATGAGCATCTACTACAACTGTCTGACAACCTCAAGACCAACATGGTTAGAAAAATCATAGAATACACTAAGGGATAATAAGAAGGGAGAAAAGCAGGGTTGCGATCGCCAAGCAACTACCTTGCTACCTCCGATGAACCTTCCGCCGAGCTCAGAAATACCTGAATCTGCACACAAGGTGCAGGGAGTAATGTGAGTACGCCAACTTAGTAAGTAATAAAAGTAAATAAAGACTGAACAGTAGGAAACGATAAATCCACATCATGATAAACTCAGTAAGCACAACAAGCTTTCAAATCAGAATACGAGTCAATCGTCTCATTTAAAATCCAGCTTTTGGTAAAAATCATTTGAAGATGCTTTCCAACAGTTTCAATAGAGGTTCAATAGAGTTTACAGTAAAAGTGATGAAAATCATAATCGGCCCCTCGGGCAAAACATAGTTCGTATACAGCCCCTCCGGCAAACATAAATCATATACATCTCATACCATAAAAATCTCAGTGGAAATAATGAAGCCAAATCAGTGATTAAGTTCCGAACATCTCGTAAGAACTCTAGTTTCAATGAAAGTTGTTTAAAAGTATTTGTTCAACATTTTCAACAGAGGCTCAGTATAAAGAAAAGTGAAAACAGTAATTTCATAAAAACAAGCCTCTTAGGCAAAGCATCATTCGTATATATATATCCCCTCGGGCAAGCCTCTCAGTCACTCGAGGCTCAACTCTCATCAATCAGCGCTCATGCTTAGCACTCACGCTCAATAGGTACCTTATAAAAACTGATGTGGCGTGCAGCCCAATCCATAAATATATATAGTCGACTGTGCTCTCTCTCTATATATATATATGTGTAAATCGATGTGGCTTGCAGCCCGATCCATAAATATATAATCCTCACAACCAGGCGCTCGACCTCTCTGAGTCATCAACCTCACAATCAGGCCCTCGGCCTCTCTCAACCATCAACCTCACAAGCCACTCGGACTATCAATAAAATAGGGCATTCAGTCAAAAATATCATTTATAACATCAAACTGGGTAAATAAAGCCGTGTTATGAAATCAGTAAAACACAACATGATTGAATACAAATATTTAAGTCAAAATAGTGAGGAATAGTGAAACAATGTGTGTGTCATAATCTAGCGTGTGTGTCACCTCAAAGTAGTGAAACAATGTGAAATTCAGAGTTTCATACCCTCAGGACAACATTGAAAATCATTACTTACCTCAAACCGGTCCAACCTATGGCCCGCGATGCCCTTGCCTCTCGACTCGGCCTCCAAATGCGCCAAATCTAACCAAAATTAGTATATTATCATCAATATATGCTAAAGGAACAAAGCCCAAGCGAAAATAATCAAATTAACTCAAAAATCCCGAAATTAGCTCAAACTCGGGCCCGTGCCCCCGTCTCAGAATCCGATAAAAATCACAAAACTAGAAAACTTATTCGCTCACGAATCTACCCATATCAAATTCACCAAAATCCGACATCAAATGGCCATCCAAATCCTCAAAATCAAATATCCAAATTTTCTTCCATTTCCCCCCATTTTCACCCCAAATTCCCAAATTAAATGATAAGAATCAAGACATAATCATGGGATTTAACCAAATTTGAGTGAAGAACACTTACCCCAATCAATCCTCTGAAAATCCCTTCAAAAATCGCCTCAATCCGAGCTTCGTAGCTCAAAAAATGCAAAAATGGCCGAAACCCTCCAAATATAATACTTTATAATCTGCCCAGGTATTTACCCTATGCTATCGTGTACAAACTAATGTGATAGCTAAGCACAAAATATTCCAGCCCTTCTTTTACCCTATGCGATCACGGCCATTCCTCCGCGATCGTGTAGAACAAATTTTTCCAACAGCCTTCTCCAACTCTTCCGGATAGCCTATAGTATAATGGTCATATTTAACTTTCTAAAAACTAGACATCAAGGGCTACAACTTTCATTTTTGGAGCATCTTCAAATTCCTTATAGATTGTGAGATATAAACTTCCAAAGTCGGGTCAGTGCAACAGAAATTTAATCTATTCGATCGCGGGAAAACTTATGCAATCGCAAAGCACAACTCCATTTTTCCAAATTTTCTCTATGCTAACGCGGCTAGATCTATGCTAACTCACTGTACACCCCCTGAAGCCAAAAACTAGCAACTAGAAATGGTCTGAAACCACCCTGAAACTCAGCCGAGCCCCTAGGGACCCCACCCAAATATACCAACAAGTCTCAAAACATATCACGGACTTAGTGGAGGCCTCAAATCATATCAAACAACGCTAAAAACACGAATCATACCTCAATTCAAAATCAATGAACTTTGAATCTTTAACTTCCACAACCGATGCCGAAACCTATCAAATCACGTCCGATTGACCTCAAATTTTTGCACACAAGTCACATTTGACATTACGGACCTGCTCCAACTTCCGGAATCCGAATCCAACCCATATATCAAAAAGTCCACTTTGGGTCAAATTTTTCAAAATTTCCACTTTCGCCATTTCAAGCCAAATTCTACTACGGAACTCCAGATCACAATCCGGATGCGCTCCTAAGTCCAAAATCACCCAATTGAGCTAACCAAATCATAAAAATCCAAATCCGAAATCGAATAAAAGTCAAAATGTAGTCAAACCTTTCAAATTTAAAGCTTCAAACTGAGAATTGTTCTTCCAAAATTTATTCTGATTATCCTGAAAACTAAAACCGACGATTTACATAAGTCATACTACATCACACGGGGCTAGTCATGTCCGAGAACTGGTGAGCAATGTGCAAATGCTCAAACCGACCGTTCAGGTCGTTACATTATCTTTGTAGCTCCACCACTTAAGCATAGCCGCAGACTGGATGCCATGTTTGGAGTACAATTCATAAGTTCGAGGTGGAGGCAAAAAGTGGGTTATGTCGCGATGTTAAATTAGGCGCTTGTTGGGAGGCAACCCAGCTATACTACTTTCTTTTATTTTTATTATTTTTATAGTATTATTTTATTTTGTAGAATTATGAGAAGAGGAAGCAAAGCCATAGGAAGTATGCAAAAGTGAGCCAAATGGTTGGAACTAGTGTGAGGTACTCGCACAAAAGATCATCCTTTGGAGAAGTCTGAGTACCCCGTATGCTGCTATTGCTTCGGCCTTTGGCATTTCAGGGAGTTTCTTGTCCACCCATGTTATTTTTACTTTATTTGTGCATTGGGGACAATGCACTATTTTAAGTGTGGGGATGAAAGATTCTCTATGATTTGTATAGTATAATATTAATATATTGTTAGTTTTTATCTTTTTATTGTTAGCTAATTTTATTTTTATGCATAGTTAGTAAATTAATGGTGTAGTATAGTAGTAGCAGTTTTAGTAGCTTAATTTAAAAAAATATAGAAAAATCGATTTTCTTTTTTTTTTAATGAAAAAAATTTGGACTTTTCCCGACGATGGATTTCCTAGACAGTTTTCTTGAGGGATTAAAGTATAACAAAACACACAAAAAACTAAAAAATAGAAAAAGTCCAAAAGCACGTCTTTTAATTTCTTTAGGTAGTAATAATCCCTCGTAATTTTTGTTTGTGCCTCGGTTCTTTTCTATGGGATGTAGTTTGAACCGAGTAATTTTTTTATTATTTTTAGAGTAGATTAGTATTTAGGAAATAAATGGAGGAAGAAAGATGAGATTCCTAGGCGTTTTTGACTTGTTTGATAGTAACATATTTAGGCTTTGGCATGTGTAATATCTTCCCTATGTGTTAAATTTCCGTGATGCCTTGTTAAATTGGATAGCATGTCTTGTGACACTTACGTCTCATTTGCTTGACTTGTGTTCACTTTGTGCTTAATGATTAATATCTTGTGGCTCTGTGATTACTTGCATTAGTTAAGAGTTAGAATGAGACCGTCCTTAGTGAGTCATGTGCCATGTGTGAATGAGGTTTTTGTGTAGTCCATGTATTGTACTTATGTCTAGAACTTGCCCAGTATGTGAGTTGAAGCAAAAATTTAGGTTTTGCTCGGTTTGAAAAATGATTTTAGGTTTTCTTAGATCTTTTTGAGCTTATTGCTTACCATAAATAAAATTTTATTTGGCACTTTTATTTAGTTACCCTTTTGATATTTCTCTAGTTACCCTTTTGAGCCTATAGACTTTTATTTGGCATCCACTTTACAAGCCTACACCCTTTTTCTGTTCTTAGTTGATATTGTTTTTTTCCTTTTACCTCTTAAAGCACTTTACTTATGAAATGAGCGCTAAAAGAAGTAAGAAGGGACTAAGTGTGGGGTGATTTTTGAGTGGAACCAATAAAAGGAAGAAAGGTGCATCTATTTGGTAAAAGAATACACCACTAGTGAAAATTGCAAAAGAAAAAAAATAGTTGGAAAAAAAGAGAAAAAAATGTAGAAGAATAAATATTTTGTTTTACTAGTGGAGTGTAAATGACGATACTGCTTAGAGAAAAAAAGGGAATGTTTTTTTTTGAGGTGATATTATTTGTGAAGTTAAAGTTAGATTGAGGAAATATGCGTTTAAAGTTGATAACATGATGTGTTAAAGTGCTTAGGAGGATTAACCACTATTCCTAAATATATCCTACCCGTCCCTTAGGCCATATTACAACCATGAAAAAGTCCTAATTGATTTTAGATCGAGTGAGCTTACATTAGTAGAGATTTATATTAAAGGCAAGCCTATGGTACATTTTTTCGCATGCATGTGACTTCTTTGTGAGAGTGAGAGATTTTCTTTGATATATGTAAGTCCTTGAACTATATTTGATCATGAGATTCAGATGTATGGATTCAACTTACTCTCTTGTTCTTGTTGTGAGGGAACATGGTTCACGAAGGGATAGGTAACGTTATTAGACTTGTCTATGATGTTGGGTGTTCAAGTCATGAGTGCATTGTGACATAGAGTCGATTTTTGAGGCTAGGATTGTTATGATCATGTTGTCTTTATTGTGAATATTCTTGAAGAATGGCATAAGTTCAAGGGAAGTGTGTGTTGAATGCATATGCTAAGCTTAATTGTTGCTATCAACCATTGTCATTGGTGTAGTGTGCTTCGAATATGTTAGGTGCTCAAAAATATAGAGTAAATTGTTGGTTGACTCGAGGACGAGCATCTAAGTGTGGGGTGGTGATGTTCAGCCAAAAATGCATATATTTAACCATTGTTGCCACACATTATATCACTTTTAATCATCTTTTGAGTATTAAGTATATTACTTTATGCTTAATATTGTATTTTAACTGTGCAGAAATAAAGCGGTGTGAAAATAGAAAGACTCGAAGCAAAATTATGCAAAAATAAAATATCACGAAATTAAAATCGGAAAAAGGATAGAAAGAAATATACATTGATGAGATAATTTTGGAGCACCACATGAAATGAAGAAAAATGGAGGCCTTAGGATGTTTGTCTACATTGCATGAAGTGAAGTAAAGTAAATGTGAATTGTAGAAATTAAAACAAGGGAGGGGGACATAATGATTGGTTGATGATTGGAGATTAAAAAGGAGACAAATAAGAAAGCATAAAATGTTTATAAGGAAAGTTGGAAGTTTGCCGCAGAAAAGAGTTGAATTCGCAAAACGCTACTGCATTCTGTGCCAGGGCCAGCGCATCGGGCTGGCCTGGACGCTCGAAGCGGAGATTTTTCTACTTTGTTCAGGACAAGATTATTTCGATCTTATAAGGTCCTAACCTTTATAAAGGGGTTATAAACCTATTTTGAGGAGGGGAGAACGTTTTTGAGAAGAACGTTTGACGAAAGGAGAGCACAGAGCCACCGTGAAGGCCGAGTTTCTTTTCTTCACCAAACTTAATGTTTTTAGGTTTCTTTGTATGAATTATTGTTTGGCCACCATGTCTATGTGGATCTAAACTCTACGTTCTAGGGTTATGGTTCTTTCATGACTATTGGTATTTGTATATTGATTTTGATTTCTTGACTTATCGTATTAGTTTATTATTCAATCCTGAGCTTAATTATTTAATTGCTTGATCACCATTTGAATTCTATCTACGAATCTAGAGTTGAACTCGAAAGTAAAAATTCTAGAGTGCATATAGGATTGAGTAGAGAAAGTTCTTGAACTTGGACATCGGGGAACAGATTCGCGGTTAGGATATAGACATAATTTCCTTGCTTGGTTGATTTACAGGAATTATAAATGCGTTCTTGTTAGTTCTAATTCCATAGACATATAAGAGTTAGGTTAGCTTGAATAGGTGAGTAAGAACTCGACAGATTCTTAAGAGTAATATTAACCCTATTAACCAATAAACTAGATAAATTAGATGGTCGATTCAATTGAAGAATACAATAGGAATGTTAGATAGCCCATAACCCTAGATCGTTTTCATCACATTGCTAGTATAAAAATCTGGTCTTCCTCTAAGGCGTATATCCAGATCGGGTTTTGGATGAATCCGGAGAGTTTTGGCGCCTAATAGTGAAAGTTGGTTCTTTAAGGATTTTGAAGTTCTTTAAATTTGGTTTGGAGCAGGTTTTTATGATATTGAGGTCTGAACAGAATTTCGAGATTTGAAATAGTTCTGTAGTGTTATTTAAGACATGCATGCAAAATTTGGTATCAATCCGAGTAGTCTAACTATGATTCGACGCATTCGAAACGATTTAGAAACTTGAAGTTCAAAGTTTGATTCAATTTGGTTTTGGGGTGTGATTCTTGGTTTGTTGTCGTTTTAGGCATTTCGAGAGTTCGAGCAAGTTCGTATTATGTTTATAGACATGTTGGAGTTGTTGGACGGGGTCCTGAGGGGCTCGGGTGCGTTTCGGACCACCCAGAGTTGAGATGAAACACACCAGATTTGCTGCTTCTAGTTTCCTTCTTCGCGAACGCGATCGCACCCTCGTGTTCGCTTTAAACGATTTGGGGTGTTGTGGCTGGGAAGCTTTTGCCCTCCGTGTTTGCATGCTGATGATCATGTTCGCGAAGGTCTGGGTCCTCTAGCCTTCGCGTTCGCATGGCTTGGCTCGCGTTCGCGTAGAGGAGGCTGAGCTGTGGCCGTTGTTGACTCTTCGCGTTCGCGAAGTAGACCTCACATTCGCGTAGGGTAAGCCATGTGAACCTCCGCATTCGCGAGGCTCTTATCGCGTTCGCATAGAGTAACCTTCCCTGGTCCTGGACCCTTGCCTTCACGATCGCGATGCCTCTTCCGCGATTGCGAAGAAGGCAGATCTGGGCAGTGACTTTTAAAAACGGGACTTAGGCGATTTTTAGCTCATTTCTTCCATTGTGGTCCGATTTTGGAGTTCTTAGAGAGGGGATTTCACTTCACTTTAAGGTAAGTAAGTTTCACACAGTATCAGTTAAATGGATATCTTATGGGTGGATTATAACATGTAAATTAGTGGAAATTGTGGGTTTAAATGAAAACCTAGGGTTTTGATAAAAATGAGATTTGACCGCGAAATTTGTTATGGAATTTAGTAGAAATCATATATTCATGTTCCTAAGGTTATGGGTAACAATTTTCTTTAAAAATTTCCGAAATCCGAGCATGTGAGCCTGGGTATGAATTTTATGAATCTTGCAATTTAGATTGGGTAATCACTTAAATGGGGGAATTGTGAACTTTTGAACATAGATTGATTAGTTTAGGTAATATTTGACTAGTTTTGAGTCATTCGGCGTCAAATTTGGAGATTTGGGTGTGTTCTTGTATTTGAAAGTAGGCTTGAGACGAGGTAAGTCTCCTTTCTAACCTTGTATGAGGAAAATTTCCCCATAGGTGAATTTAATTAAAAATGTGAGTAATTGTGGGGGCTACGTACGAACGAAGACACGAGAGTCCATACATATCTACTATTCCTGTTGTGTCCGGGTAGTTTAGGTTTACACCATACTTTATGAATACCGTTATTTGATGATACTTGTTATTTGTATTAAATGGAATTAAGTTGAGACTTTAAAGGATTTAAAGCTTCAAGTTGAATTGCCTTTTTCTTTTAAAGAAAAGAATTTAAGAAAAAATTTGATTTAAATGATTAAATTTATATTTGAATGCGTCGCATGAATGATTCACGAGCGGGGTGAATTAATGCGTTTATGGTTCGCGCCGTTCGATCCTTCGGCAGTGCACATTTTATTATTGTATTAGACGGGACGTAGACCTCAACATAACTTGCGCATGCTATTTATTTGGAACTTTTTGTGACTTGTATTGCTTTAATGCCTTGAATGTAAATTGTTAAATGATATGACTGAAATTAACATTATATTTATGAAAGAAGAACTTGTCACTTCCTAATATTTACTCTCGGTATTTATTTATTTATGATATCCATGCTTAGCACAACACTTTAATTATATTATTGTTGGCCCTAGTAAGTGTCATGTCGATCTCTCGTCACTACTTCTTCGAGATTAGACTGGATACTTACTGGGCACATATCGTTTATGTACTCATTCTACGCTTCTGTACTTAATTGTACAGGATCTGCCGCAAGCGCATCTAGTTATCCACCAGGCGTGCATAATTTACTCGGACTGAGACTTACGGTGAGCTGCCCCCTTTCTAGCCATTCATTAGCATGGCGGAGTTTCTCTTTTTCTTGTATTTGTCTGCTCTATTTCAGACAGTAGGATAGGCATATTTTGTATGTTTTACTAGTTGTCCACACACTTGTGATATTAGGTCTTGGCACATATTAGTATACTTGGTTTTTGGGGTTGTATTCCTGTAATTATGATTTCTTTTAGTTGTTTCTATTTTAGGTGCCTTAAAAATTCGTTATTTATCGAATATTTTAAATTTAAGTTAAGTTAGATATTGGGATTGTTTAATAAAATAAACGGGAACTCACTAGTTGATCAGTGTTGGTTTGCCTAACAATGGTGTTGGGCGCCATCGCGACCTATAATGGAATTTGGGTTGTGACAACATGGTATCAGAGCGCCTTGTTCACGTAGGTCTCACAAGTGATGGGCATGCCTAATAGAGTCTTGCGGATTGGTACGGAGACGTTTATACTTATGTTCGAGAGGCTATAGGATGTTAGGAAACTACTCTTTATTCATCTTATATTGTGCAGTTGATGGTAAACTAAATTTCCTTCTTCCATTCTCTCACAAATGGTGAGGACGCATACGGCTGACGTTCTAGACCCGGGAAGAGCTATTCCCCCCTTTCTAGAGGCCATGGTAGAGGCCAGGGGAGGGCACTAGCCCGAGGTAGGGGATGAGGGCGTCCCAGAGCTGCCCCAGTTGCACCATTAGTGGATCCTGTAGATGATCCCGTTATTGAGGAGCAGGGCGAAGTGCTCGTAGCAAAGCCAACCTCGGTAGATTTCATGACGGCATCGGGCTTTCAGGAAGTCATGGGCCGTATGATGCGGTTTATGGATTCTATGACCCAGGCTATTTTATTTCTAGTAGACCCAACCACATCTCAGGCGACAACAGGAGCATAGACCCCTACTACTCAGGCTCCTGGGCATGCAGCCACAGTGTATCAGACTCCTGGCACACTACCCGCGGATGGGGCCCAGCCAGTTGCAGCGGTGGCACCTAAGCCCAGACCAGCTGCGGATGATCCGCAGAAGTTATTGGATAGATGGACTAGGCTACACCCTCCTGTCTTCGGAGGTGAGCGTCATGAGGATGCCAGGATTTGATTGATAGGTGCAGGGATAGACTGCACAACATGAGAATATTGGAGTCTCGTGGGGTTGACTTCACTACTTTCCAGCTGTAGGGCAGGGCCCATAGATGGTGGAAGTCTTATGTTCTTAGCAGACCAACGAGTTCCCTCCCATTGCTTGGGGCCAGTTCACACAGCTTTTCTTGGATAGGTATATTCCACCCTCTGGGAGGGAAGATATGCGGTATTAGTTTGAGCAGCTTGGGCAGGTTCAGATGTCGGTGACCAACTACGAGACGGGGCTTTTTGAGTTGTCTCGCTATGCACTCATGATACTTCCTACTGACGCAGAGAGTGCGGAGATTTGTTGCAAGGTTGCACTCCAGTATTAGGGCCAACATGGCTTGAGATGTTGAGATGAGGACTTCTTATCAACTGGTAGTGGAGATTGCTTGGAGGATTGAGGGCTACCATTAGAAGGGTAGAGAGCAGATGCAGTAGAACAAGAGGGCCTGTTTCTTTGGATAGTTTATAGGTGTCTCAGCTAGGGGCAGAGGTCAATTTGGGAGGGGTCAGCCTAGTAGGACCCCATATTCAATACCACCACCTCCTCGAGGTGCTCTAGCGCGCCCCTATTTCAGAGCCATGCCAAAGAGTTCTTATCGCCCGCCAGCTCATCAGGGTTCATCCAGTGCCTATTTTAGTGCCATGCCAGAGAGTTCACTACCGCCCGCCAGCCATTTAAGGTTCTTCTAGTAGGTATTCAGGACATCAGGGTCAGACATCAGGACAACAACCTATGGTACTGAGAGGTTGTTATGAGTAAGGAGATCCAGGTCACAAGAAGAGGACTAGCCCCAGACTCCGGGGCAAGGCAGTGCAGCAGGGCCAACAACCCATAATTTCAGCACCGGTTGTCTGGCTTCCCAGAGGCGGAGGGCATTTTTGTAGGGGCCGTCCTAGAGGTGGAGGCCAGGCAGGGGAGTTCAGCCATCTATTATTTAGTCAGGTGGAGGCCAACCAGTCGGTGCTCCAACTAGATTCTATGCTTTTCCGGCCAGATCAGATGTGGTGGCCTCAGATGCCATAATCATAGGTATTTTTTCTGTTTGTGGTAGGGATGCTTCAGTATTATTTGATCCATGGTCTACCTATTCATATGTGTCATCTCTATTTTCTCATTTCCTGGATGTTCCTCGTGTGTCCTTGGGTACTCCTATTTATGTGTCCACTCTTGTGGGCAATTCTGTGGTTGTGGATCGGATCTACCGGTCCTGTGTGGTTACATTCTGTGGTTACGAGACTAGAGCGGACCTTCTGTTACTTGATATGATTGACTTTGAGGTCATCCTGGGCATGGACTAGTTATCCTCATATCACACCATCCTAGATTTCCATGCTAAGACTGTTACATTAGCAATGCCAGAGTTTCCGAGGTTAGAGTGGAAGGGTTCCTCTGTTAGTACATCTAGTCAGGTTATCTCTTTTCTAAAGGCTCCATATGGCCGAGAAGGGTTGTTTGGTTTATCTAGCTTATGTTCGGGATAACACCGCAGAGTCTTCGACGATTGACTCAATGCCAGTAGTCCGGGAGTTTGCCGATGTGTTCCCTTCTGACCTTCCAAGCATGCCACTGGATCGTGATTTTGATTTCTGTATTGATTTGGCTCCAGGCACTCAGCCTATATCTATTCCACCGTACCGTATGGCTCCAATGAAGTTGAAAGAGTTAAAGGAGAAGATTGAGGAGTTGTAGCAAAGGGGTTTGTGAGACCAAGTGTGTCACCTTGGGTTGCACCAGTGTTATTTATGAAGAAGAAAGATGGGACTATGCGGATGTGCATTGATTACCGTCAGTTGAACAAGGTCACTATTAAGAAAAAGTACCCATTGTCGCGTATTGGTGATTTGTTTGACCAGTTGCAGGGTGCTAGGGTGTTTTCTAAAATCGACTTAAGATCGGGGTACCATCAGTTGAAGATTCAGGACTCAGATGTTCTGAAGAATGCTTTCCGTACTAGATATGGACATTATGAGTTCTTGGTGATGTCTCTGTTGGCCCAAGAACAAGTGAAATTTTGAAGATTGACAAAAGAACTCAGACATGGACCAGGTCCATCTTGTGAAGCACAGTCATGATCAACATGTACATGTGAAATGCACGTGAAGGAGATAAGTCTAACTGATCAAGAAGCAATATCTCCTGATCTGATCGAAAATGTTGCATATTGAATAAGGAGAGAAAGACTCCTTACATGAAGAGAACACAGTTTATGATGAAGATAGTGTTAGAGCTTGAGATCATCATGAACTCTTCCACGATAGAAGAGTAGCAATTGAATCCCAGTCAAACTCTGATTACTAACCTATTAAATGTCAGTGTTATTCTCTTTTATAGGTAATGCACATAAGCAAAAGTTAAACTTAAATTGAGAGCAAAAGAGCAAGGCGATTTTGCAAGCAATTTATGTGTAATTTGAGTGTGCAATCCTGAAGCTACTTAAACGAGATAGAAGAACCAGTTTCATGTGTCTATCTTTTATTCTAGTTCAATTGTAGTAGGTGATTTTACATTGTACCTTTCAGCTTTCATAGAAGCAATTGTATTAGGTACCTAGAGTGTTCAAGTTAGAGTTAACTTGAAGTTGTCACAACAGTTGAGGCTGTGTGCCACAACGGGATTAGAGTTAATCCATAGGTTAACAAAGAGTTTTGTAAATATTGTTTTGGCTCAGTGATTTTAGTGAAAGTTTGGGAAAATCCTACTGAGTAGTAGGTCATGGTTTTTTCACCTTTTGACCCAGGTGTTTTCCACGTAAAAATCTTTGTGTTCTTTATTTTCTGTGTTTTTATTCCGCAAATAGTAGTAGTTGGAACACCTAGAAGAACCAGGTTCTTCTATAGTTCAGATAGCGAAAATTGGATACCACACAAATCACCTCCCCTCTTGTTTGGTATTGACGCTTAAAACATCAATTGGTATCATAGCGGGTTATCCTTGAAGAGGTTAATATTGATACCCAAATTTTCCCTGTATATTTTCAATATGCAAAATACTTTCAAAATAGCATATATATATGCATATATAAGCATGTCCAAGCATTTTATTATTTTTTTCCCATTATTTTTAAGGTTTTAAAATTTATTTATTTCCCTTTTTCATCCATAAAATCTCCAATAATTATTTTCAAAATTATTATTTTGGTAATTCATCTATTGGATTTTCATATTTATGCTAAAATATTTCTAAGATAATTTTTACATATTTTTACAATTTTATTTAGTATTTTTAAAGCTTAATTGCTTATAATTGCAATATTAGTCCCTTTAAGGTTTAATTAGGTTTTATATTTATAAAATGGGGTCTTGTATTTTTAAATTGTTAATTATATGTTATAAATCATTTTAGCTTTTTAAATTAATCTTCAGAAGTGGTTTACTATTTTTTATAATTTGTTTTAAAAAAAGGGAAAAATGGCTATTTAAATTCTTGCCCAAATTGTCTTTCAAATTTAACCCCAAATCAAACCCAATTCCCCGGCCCAATTCCAATTAAAACCCTCCCCTAACCCAATCAAATCCTACCCAAACCCGGATCCCACCTACCCCTTTCAATTTAGGTCGTTGATCATTCAGATCAACGGCCACCGTTTCACCTACATAAAATAAACCCAAACGACCCCTAAACCAAAATCATTTCTACCAACCCACGGCCTTTGAATCCCCTTTCTCTCCAGTTCTCTCTGCAACCTCACCTAAACCCTATCCGCTGCCACCCAAATCCGCCCTAATCCCTTTCAATCCCTACCCAATCCATGGACTCCCATGGCTGTTTGAGATGTGTACTCGTCTCCTATGTCTCCTTGTGGCCTGTTTTCGTGATTCCATGGAAAGATCTCAAAGAGATCTAATCCATATCCTACTCAACTTCTGTCTATGGTCTTTTTCCAGCTCTCCATGGCCGATCAAGTCAGATCCATGGCTTTTCCGGCTAGATCGGTAACTTTTCGAAGTTTTTCTCACTTTTCTGGGTTCTCTGAAACCCTAACTTTTAAGATCTTTCGATTTTCTTTCAGATATATCTTAGATCTGTGTATGTTATGAACCTCTTAAGTGTTTTCCTTAAAGCTTTTCCGATTTTTAAAAGCTACCCTCCGTCTTCATAAAATTAGGGTTTCTTAAACTCTTTTTAAAAGATCTCCTCTCCGATTTTCAGTGTTGTTTTACTATGTTTAAACGATTTGCTTATGTTTTTCTTCTATTTGGTTCATCGTGTTAAATCCCTAGGTGTTTTTGGTTTTATTCGAGTTCTAAAACTGTCTTTGTTTGTTTTATATGTATACTTGTTTCGATAAAGTTCTTTGTGTTTAGATCCTCTTCTTTGTTGACAGATTCAGAGTTCTTACCATTTTTAACTCGACTATTGTTAAAACCCTAAAAGATTTTCCTCACTTATTACTATGATTTCTTTACTTGTTTCTGACTTTCTTTATCTTTTAAATTGGTTTCTTCACTTTGGTTCTACGTGTGAGTCATGACTGCTTGACCTTGCTGATTACCATGATTTGAATAGTCCTTAGCCTATTCATGTCACTCCTGTATATTTATGTTCATCTAGTTTGCTCCCTTTTGTCAATATGATTGACCCTGCATGCCTAATACACTTGTTCATTCCTTTCTATTTATATGATGAGGTGCAGAATCATGCCCACTTCTTCATTAATCTTGATTGCCTTAAGTGATGATTTAATTACAAGGTTTTTTTATAAATCCTAATTTTACTCGTTTGTTTAAGTGATTGATTCCTTCACCCTGTTGAATCCTTTCCCCAATTAAGTATATTTTTGTACTTAGACTCAATTATTTACTCTATACTTTTATTATCCCCTATATGGTCATAAATAAATTTTTCTCAAATTGGGTTTCTTTACTTAATTATTCCTATCAGTATCCGTTTGAACAGTAATTCCTTGATTAAAGGAAAGTGCTCGTATTAATTGATTCTGATTGTGATTATTTCCATATTTGTGTTAAAACTTTACTTGTTACCTTATTATCTACTCGTTTTCAGAGCTATAAATACCCTACCCTCTCGTCTTTAAACACACGAACAACTAAGTTCAGAACACACACTTACACACTCAAAACTCTCTCTTTCTCTATTACTACTTGTGCTACTGCTTTGTTTAGGCGGCTAAAAGCCAAGGCTAGACTGTGGAATCCTACTTGCTTTACCTTTCTGCATTTTGCTTTCTCAGCTGCTATGTCCTAGTTTAATGTTAAAGCTTCAACAACAACATGCTTCTTTAATTTATTTCAACTTCTTCCATTTTTGGTCTACTTCTGGTTGTGGTTCTGTTAAGATGCATTACTAGCATGCTGTAATATCCCCCCCTCCCCTTTAGATTAATGCACTCCCCTATGTGTATTTCAAGGCATACTTTGTCAGTCACTTATTGTGTACTTGCCATCCTAAGTCCCTATCCTTTCAATGTTCTTATGTTCTTTCTAACTAGCTTGTGATCATGCCAGTATCAGCTATTGCTGTGCATATCCAATTAGTCCTAAGACCCTTGATGGGGTTGTGTGTTTACAGTCAAATGTCTGTGTGTCCCAAATCCCTTGACCCCCTTGTATGACTACTAATTCTGTGTGTGACCCCATCTTGGGAGTTTGAGTTTTGTTTACTACTACAATAACTTTTAATCACCTCTGGTACTGATTACTTTAAAAATGGACTTGCCAGTCCAGTTTTCAAACAAACTCATTTTCAAACTATGTCAAGCACTCTCACCTATACTCTTAGAATCTAGGTTTTGCCCCTTTTGTGTGAGCCTTGCCTTGGGACCCTTGAGCTCCCTCTGGACATGGACACATAAGAGCTGGCCCTTCCACACTGCACTCATTCTATTTGGTTATGCAAATCTGGGTGTGAGCACTGCCGGGGATCCCCTTGAGGTCCTTAGGGAACTCTGACACACCCAAATATGAGAAAGGCTTTGGAATAATATTGGCTTTTGAGGTAGTTCATTACATAACTCAGATATGAAGTCAAGATCAGGCTTCCTATGGTTGTAACTTCTTATTATTGCATTTTTCCTTATGTAATTCATCATTTGGTCTGTAATAATTTGTAAACAATTATGGGGTTGGCTAGTGAAAAGGGATGGGAAATATGCATGCTTTAGCTATCAAAAGGGGTCAAAACATGTTACTAGGTTTATATTCCTACTTGCACAATAGAAACCATGCCTAAGACTCACTTCATGCATTAGAGATAATGCTCCTTAGGATTTACACTTACTGTTTTTTAGCATGTCCATTTCACTATCATATCACTTAGAAATTCCTGCGCTAAATGTGTTAATAACCAGTGTTTTCTGTGATCATGTTCCTACTGCCATGCACAATTAGAGATCCTATTCTAGGCTAACAATACTAACAAACATATTATTCATGCATATTCTTGTAATCGTGTTTAAACACTGTAATACTTGTGCATATAGAAATCTTGCTTAGATTCCGCATATACATCATTCTGCATCTCTGCACACTAGATACCATGTCTTCAGGGTTTCATTTATATTCACTTAAGCACACTTAGGCTAACTATGAACACATAAAAGGAATAAAACAATTTTACTTAGTCTTTACAACAACTGGCAATAATTCTATGTGCTGAACACCTAGAACAGCATGTCTTAGGTAATAATAAGCTCCAATCTGTCTTAGCAATTCTGAATAAATACTGAATACTGCCTATGCCTAGGCAAGCCTTCGGTAATTACTTAAACAAAACTGGAACTGCCCCTGTTTAATTATCAACTACTACAACCAGCAGGCAGGCCTGATTCAGACTTATTTTCTGAGTTATATAATGAATCTGGTTCTGACTTAAACACCTTGCTTAGGATTTTAAATTCAGACCTTAACTGTGTATAAGTCATGTTGTCTATGTGCGCTATTTGGGGAGGTATAACTGAGCCTTCTATTTGCTTATATGTTTCCCCTAATTGCAGTTTTATGTGTTTTGTATGTCGCTTTAGCATTTTTACCTTTAAACCTAAGAGTCAGCCTAGAACCTCCTTCTTATAGGAATAGGAGTCTTAAATTCCTCCAGGACTGATAAGAATGGGACAGGTAATAGCATGCAATAGAGATCGAGACCAACACTCGCTTTAATTACCTTAACGGGGCGGGAAAGGGTAGATGTAAATATGATGACCGATGCGCTAATACCACGTTTATCCCCTCTTCTGAGGAGTGTCATACCAAGTATCGCATTGGTGTGATCCATATTACAAACAAACCTAGGACACCTCTTCTATTTTTATAAGTATGCTTAACTATTTTCAAAACCTTTCTTTTATTGTTTTCAAACACTTGTTTTAAAAACAAAATCCCCTATTACTAGAGCCTTATTTGTTTACTTGCTAATTGTACAAATTCACAAAAAACTATCTGGCCGGAAACCACACTAGTGGATCCTGAGGGGTGCCTAACACCTTCCCCTTGGGATAATTTCAAGCCCTTACCCTATCTCTGGTTATCAAATATAGTTGTAGTTGAACCCTATATGTGCCCTAATGCACCTTATAATCATTAGGTGGCGACTCTTCAAATACCCAATTCCCAAAAGGAAATGAGCCATTACTGTTGGCCCAAGAACAGGTGAAGTTTTGAAGAATGACAAATGAATTCAGTCATGGACCAGGTCCATCTTGTGAAGCACAGTCATGATCAACCTATACATGTGAGGTACACGTGAAAGAGATAAGTCAAGTAGCAATATCTCCTGATCTGATCGAAAAGGTTGCATATTGGATAAGGGGAGAAAGTCTCCTTATATGAAGAGAACACAACCCAGGATAAAGATAGTGTTGGAGTTTGAGATCTTCAAGGACTCAACTACGATAGAAGATCAGCAATTGAGTACCAATCAAACTCTGATTACTAACCTATTAAATGACAGTGATTGTTCTCATTTACAGGCATTGCACAAACACAGAAGTTAAACTAAATTGAAAGCAAAAGAGCAAGGCAATTTTGCAAGCAATTTATGTGAGATTTGAGTGTGCACTCCTGAAGCTACTTGAACGAGATAGAAGAACCAGTTCCATTGTATCTTTCTTTTATTCTAATTCAATTGTAGTAGGTGGTTTAAAGTTTTACCTTTCAGCTTTCATAGAAGCAATTGTATTAGGTACTTAGAGTGTTCAAGTTATAGCTAACTTGAAGTTGTCACAACAGTTGAGGCTGTGTTCCACAATGGGATTATAGTTAATCCTTAGGTTTACAAAGAGTTTTGTAAATGCTGTTTTGGCTTAGTGATTTTAGTGGAAGTTTGGGAACCTTTTGAGCAGGTGTTTTCCACGTAAAAATCTTTGTGTTCTTTATTTTATGTACTTATTATTCCGCAAATAGTAGTAGTTAGAACACCTAGAAGAACCAGGTTCTTCTAGAGCGAAAATTGGGTACCACACAAATCACCCCCCTCTTGTGTGGTATTGACGATTAGAACATCAATTGGTATCAGAGCGGGTTATCCTTGAAGAGGTTAACACCTTAGGAAAAGATCAAAATGAGTGCACCACCTGGGAACTAGGAAGGGCAATCCACTGCTAGGCCTCCACTTTTCAATGGTTAGTACTATTCTTGGTGGAAGAACAAGATGAGGGATCACATCATAGGAGAAGACTACGAACTCTGGTACATAGTCACTGATGGTCCTCTAGCAACTACAATAAAGAATGCTGAAGGAGTGGATGTGCTAAAGACAAGAGCTGACTACACTACTGAAGACTTGAAGAAATGGGAGAAGAATGCCAAGGCCAAGAAATGGCTTGTGTGTGGACTAGGTCCAGATGATTATAGTAGTATTCAAAGTTGTACCACTGCTAAGGAAATTAGGGACACTCTGCAAGTGGCTCATGAAGGAACACCTCAAGTGAAGAGGTCCAGAGGAACACTGCTGTATTCTCAATATGAGAATTTCACCATGAAGGAAGGAGAAACTATCCAAGAGATGTATACAAGGTTCACCACACTGACAAATGAACTTAAGTCTCTTGGAAGGATTATTCTTGAAGAAGACAATGTTGAGAAGATTTTGACAAGGGTTCTGGCAGTCTCCTGGGAAAGCAAAATCACTGCTATTCAGGAATCAAAGAATATTGCTACCCTCAAGCTGGATGAACTAATTGGAAACCTCACTGCCTATGAACTGAGAAGGCAAACCATGAAACTGGATGCACCCAAGAAGGAAAGAAGTTTGGCTCTCAGAATTGCTGAAGGTTCAGATTTGGAGGATGATGAAATGGCTATGATCACAAGAGATTTCAAAAAGTATCTGATGAGAGGAAAAGGTTCTTCAATAGGTACAAACCAAGGGCTCTTGAGAAACAGACTAATGAGGGTTGCTACAAATGTGGTAAGACTGATCATATGATCAATAATTGTCCTCAATGGGAAATTGAGTGGAAGAAGGAAAGGGCTGAATAAAGGAACAGGAAGAAGGAACAGGCTCAACCAAAAAGGAACAAAGGATCAATAAAGGCTGTGGTTGATGCCTGGGGAGAAACATCAGATGAGGACTCAGAAGATGAAGCTGGAGATGAACAAGCACTTATGGCCATCAGAGAATCAAATGATGAACAAGAGGTAAGTATTCTTCATCTCAAAGACAAGATTAAATTCCTATCTAAAGAAAGGTTGTCTGAGCTACTACTAGACTTCATTGATGATTCTGAGATAATTAACAATGAGAAGGAAAATTTGTCTAGATAATGTGTGATCCTAAAGTCCAAGTGCAAAGATCTAGAGTCTAGGGCTAATGAGAGTGAAAGTAAAAATACAGAGTTGATGAACCAGGTTCTTGAACTTGACACTAGTGTCCTAAAACTTAGGTCTGAGAACTTAAAACTGAAACTAGGAAAAGGAAAGAAGAAAGTTGATCACACACATCTCACCCTAGTAGAAACCTTAGGTAAAATGAAGGATGAGCTGTACAGGAAGGATGGGCAGATAAGAGCATTAAAAGAAGATCTAGGGAAGGTAAAACATGAACTAGACAGAACTTGCAAATGGAACAAGGCTTCTAATGCACTTTCTTGGCTACAAGAACATCACAGTAGCAACAAAATAGGATATGGCTATGGGACTCAAGCACCTAAATGGGATCCTAAAAGCAAGTACCTCACTCTTCCTGAGAACAAAATCTACACACACTATGGTAAGACTGGCCATTACAAAATGAATGTAATGCAAAAGAAAAGGCCCGTCAAAAGAACAAAGCTTTTGTTCAATAAAAAAATAGGCTGCCTGGGTGGGCTAAAAGGAATTTGATTTATCCCTTTGCCTATAGAAAGGGACCCAAACTAGTTTGGGTTCCTAAGACTAACCCTTGATTTTATTTTGCAGGTCCAAGTGAAGGGAAGTAGCCAAATATGGTACATGGATAGTGGTTGCTCAAAACATATGACTGGAAGCAAGAACCAGTTCCTTTCACTTGAGGACCTAAAGGGAGGTAATGTCTCCTTTGGAAATTGGAAGAAAGGTGAGATTATTGGGGTCTGAAAGGGTAGGTAAGACAGTGTCTCACTCCATTGAGAATGTCTACTTGATAGATGGCTTGAAATATAGCCTGATCAGTGTGTCACAGCTGTGTGACAGAGGTAACCTTGTAGAATTCACCTCTACCAAATGCTTTGTGATTAACCTTACTACTGACAAGATTGTTTTGCAGGGAAAAAGAGTTACCAATATTTGCATTGTAGATTTGTCTACTCTCTCAGAAAATGAACATACCTGCCTAAGTGTGCTAGATAATGATCCCCTCCGGTGGCATAAAAGACTTGGTCATGCCAGTCTGAATCAGCTAAACAAATTAGTCTCTAAGGACTTGGTGATAGGGTTAACTAACATCATGTTCAAGGAAGACAAAGGTTGTGAGGCCTGTACAAGGGGGAAGCAGGTAAGATCATTCTTCAAAAGCAAGAAAATGGTAAGCACAACCAAGTCGTTGGAACTGGTGCATATGGATCTCTGTGGTCCAATGACAACCATGAGTAGATTGGAAAGAAATATGTAATGGTACTTGTTGATGATTATTCTAGATTTACTTGGGTACTATATCTAACATCTAAAGATGAAGCATTTGACATGTTTACTGCTTTTGTTAGAAAAACCTAGAAACAATTAGGAAATCAACTTGCATCCATTAGGTCTGATCGTGGAACTGAATTTGAAAATGCTAAGTTTGCTGAATTCTGTAATGAAAATGGTATAGATCATAACTTTTATGCCCCTAGGACTCCTCAATAAAATGGAGTAGTTGAAAGAAAGAACAGGACTCTTGAAGACATGGCTAGAACTATGCTTCTCTCTAGTAAACTGCCCCATAGCTTATGGGCAGTAGCTATAAACACTGCATGTTACATTATTAATAGATGCACAACTAGACCTCTTGTAGAGAAAAATCCCTATGAGTTACTTAAAGGGAGAATTCTTGGGATATTCTTCACATAGCAAAACATATAAAGTGTTCAATAAAAGAACTTTATGTGTAGAAAAAAGTGTGCATGTAGTATTTGATGAAACTAACATTCTTTCTGAGAGACAGGAACATGAAGATGAAGCCATTGGATTGGTAAAGGATTTGACTGAAGCCTCAGCACAAGTCAAAGTGGCACCAAAAGAAGGAACATGTGATGGAATAGTTTCTTCCATTCAGGGCAACCTGACAGGGGGAACTAGTCAAAGAGGAATTGAAATAAATCCCCTAAAAGAACCTGTTCATGACCTTGTTCCTCAGCAACAGAACATGGGAGAAGAATTTAGTAGAAACTAGTTGGTTTTGAAACCATACAAGTATCAAAGTTCCCATCCTATTGAGAATATTATCACTGATCCAATATCTGGAGCCAAAACTAGATCACAATTAAAGAATCTGTGTGCTTTTTATGCCTTTTTATCTCTTATTGAACCTAAAATTGTTGTTGAGGCTTTGTAGGATGCAGATTGGGTGAATGTAATGCAAGATGAACTCAATCAGTTTGAAAGGGGTAAAGTTTGGCATCTAGTTCCAAGACCCAAGGACAGATCAGTTATTGGTACAAAATGGGTCTTCTGAAACAAACTTGATGAATATGGAACAGTTATAAGAAACAAGGCAAGACTGGTGGTCCAAAGTTACAGCCAAGAGGAGGGCACATATTATGATGAGACTTTGGCTCCAGTTGCAAGACTAGATGCAATAAGACTCCTCCTAGCCTTTGTAGCACACATGGAATTCACTCTTTATCAGATGGATGTCAAAAGTGCCATCCTGAATGGCTACCTGAAAGAAGAAGTGTTTGTGAAACAACCTCCAGGGTTTGAGATCAAGGAATGTCTTGAGCATGTTTACAAATTAGACAAGGCTCTCTATGGATTCAAGCAGGCTCCAAGAGCATGGTATGAACGACTGTCCAACTTTCTGCTTGAACATGGCTACAAAAGAGGTAAAAATGATAGTACCTTATTCCTAAGAAAAAAGGTAAGGATCTCCTTGTGGTACAAATATATGTTGATGACATAATCTTTGGGGCCACCACTATAAGCTAAGTAAGGATTTTGCAAAACTAATGGGGAGTGAGTTTGAAATGAGTATTATGGGTGAGCTTAACTTCTTCTTAGGCTTACAGATCAAACAAAGTCCTAATGGAACCATGATCCATTAGCAAAAGTATGCAAAATAGCTTATCAAAAAGTTTAAAATGGAAGAATCAAAAGAAATCGACACGCCCATTGCAACTGCCACTAAATTAGACATTGATGAACCTAATTCATCAGTTGATCAAAAGTTGTATAGGGGTATGATTGGTTCACTCTTGTATCTAACTACCAACAGACCTGCCATTGTTTTCAGTGTAGGGCTTTGTGCTCGCTTTCAGGCTAATCCTAAAGAGTCTCACTTGACTGCTATCAAGAGGATACTAAGATATTTGAAAGGCACCACTGATCTGTGTCTTTGGTATTCTAAAGGTAGTGATTTCAATCTAGTAGGATATGCTGATGTTGATTATGCAGGTTTCCTTGTGGATAGGAGAAACACTAGGTATGGCTCACTTTCTTGGTTCATGTCTTGTATGATGGGCCACTAAAAAGCCAAATTCAGTGGCCTTATCTACTACTGAAGCTGAATATGTTGCTGCTGCATCTTGTTGTGCTCAATTGCTATGGATCAAACAACAGCTGGTAGATTTTTGAATTGACGTTGGTTGCATTCCTATATTCTGTGATAACACTAGTGCTACAAGTATGACAAAGAACCATGTTCATCATAGGAGGACTAAGCACATAGATGTTAGACACCACTTCTTGAGAGATAACTATGAGAAAAGATTGATCTCCATAGAATTCTGTGCTACTGATAAACAAATTGCTGACATCTTCACTAAATCACTGAGTAGAGAAAATTTTGAGAGGAACAGGTTGGAATTAGGGATGATTAAGATCACCTAATAGGTCCAGCTCAGAATGCACAGTGATTTTTTTTTTTTGAAAAATGAAATTTTTTTGGCTAGGAATTCTAATCATGTGCAAATATTTAGATTAATTCTTACTCAGCTTCATGCTTTAATTAGTATACTCTTGTGACATGTGTTAATACGACTCACTGATCTCTTACAAAATTTTCTCTATATAAGCATTTGAGGCATGTTCAAGAGAGTTCTAAATGAAGAAACTAGTTCATCAGTATGGGTTTATATGAAAGTTCATGTATGTTTCTATACTCTGCACAATTAGAAAGATTAATAATTTAATCATGAGCAGAATTCCTATACTTTTCAAATTCTATCCGTTAGCATTGAACCAGTTCCGTCCATCTAGAACTCTAAACCGTAATTTTTGCCTAATATCTAGGGAAGCCAAATAGATTATTTAAAATCTGGAATTTCCGGTTGATTAGACTCCTATTTGACCACTGCAAAGGCTGTCGTTACTTATTAAATGAGGAATTCACTTTAAATACACATCAATTATGTAGCCTTCATCATAACTCCAAACCGTCAAAAACTCGTCTTCCCTATCACCTGCCCTCTTCCCCAAAGTTCCCAAACTCTTTCAAGAAATCGACAATCATGTCTAACCCACAAGAAAATCCTGGAAGTCCTCCACCACCACCTCCCTCAAATTCATCCTCATCTACTCCCCCCAGTGTATCTCCAAAACCTAGACTACGAAGGCAGAAAATGCTTCCTCGAAAGACTGTAGCATCTGGGGCTTTGAGAAAGACTTTAAATAAAAGGTAGAAAGCAAGTCAAATGAAAGGAAGCCAAGCTCCAAATTTCGACTCCAGCTATGAGTCTGAATCATATCAATCAACGACTGAGGGGGAAGGATTTGGGTCTTCTGACTCTGAGAAGACTCAAGAATTTCTTACTGAGGTAAGTTCATCTGTGATTGAAAACTTAGAGACTAGGTTTGTTCTAGTTAAACCAATTAGGGATGTTGAATTGCCTGAGAAACGTAGGAGTGGAGGTAAAAAGAATTATGAAAAAGAAAAGGAGAGAAAGGGTGCATGTGGTGAAGAGAGGGGAATTGGGAATAGTGTAGTACCTGCTATTTGCGGGATTGAACATGAAAGGGTAGAAGCAAGTGGCCTAAAGTCAGGGGAAGTGGTTCTAGAGAAGCTGCTGAGGGGTTGGTTCATCTGAGCAAACAGAGAGATGAACATGTTTCATCTATTGAAGAGACCTTAGCTGATCTACTGAAAAAGGTTAGGGCAAGATATGACCCAAAGAAACGCAGAACTCCCACAACAAAATCCCCAAATGTTCCCAAGCCTTCCAAGAAAAGAAAAGTTTCATCCCCAACACTTACTACCTCTTCAGTGCCTAGGGGTAGAGCCACAAGAAGCAGGGTAAAACAGAGTGAAGCTGATCTACAAAAAGCCTTAGAAGAAAGTAAGAAAAAGAAAATGGATAAGGGAAAGGGAAAGATTGCAGAATCCTTAGAGGTTGTTGAGGAAGAGGAGATGGAACTGGTTCATCAAGAAAGGGGCACAACAGTGGAGGTTCCTACACCCAAGCCTAAAAAGCCCAAGACTTGCTCCAAGAAGTCTTCCTCTGTGCCTATGGCTACTGAACCCACACTAGCCAAGAGGACAAGATCTACAGTAAAAGTTAAACAAACAAAAGTTTTTGATGATGATGACTGGGGAGGAGAAGAAGAAGAAAATGATTCTGAGAAGGAATAGGACAAGCTTGTCATTTTTGGCAGAAGAAAGATTTTAAAGGGTAGATTGTTGAAGGACCTGGTGGAACCAGGGATGATGAGATTGGTGGATGCTTTAGCTGCTCAGGGATGGAAGGACATGGTCCTTCAGATGGATGGTAGGCTAGCCAGAAATAAGCTAATTGAATTTATGGCAAATGATGTTGTTAATGATAGAGTTATTAGTAGCATAGTGAAGGGAGTCCAAGTGTAGTTTGATGCAGAGAGACTGGGAGAGATCCTGGACATACCCTCTGAAGGGTTTGATGACTATACTAGGCAAAGGTGGCCATGCATGGACTCCCTCCCTACTGCCCTTGAAATCACCAAGAGGTTTTGTGATTCAGATGAGGTGAATGAAGCCAGGGCTGTGCAGAAAAGTGAGATGAGGCCTGAGCACAAGGTCGTGTTTGAATTTGTCAACAAGTGCTTATTGCCCAGACAGGAGAGAAGGCACACCGCTAAATATATGAATCTGGTTCTTATGGAGTGCCTGGAGAGAGGAAAGCAAATCAACTGGCTGCCTCCATTATCAAACTGCTAGACAGGGTCATAAATGGCTCTAAGGCGCATGCTACTCCATATGGCTTCATACTAACCACAGTTCTGGACAGGCTAAATGTGCCTCTGAAGAAATGGGAAATGGCCTCGAGCAAGGAACACTTTGGCATCAAAACTCTTCTTGCCTGTGAGTATCCAGTCAATGTCATCCTAGTTGAACCTGGTTCATCTCTGAAGACACCCATCAACAGCAAAGTTAGGACTCTGGTTCAGGAATGTGCAGCTAAAGATGCTAAAATTTCTAGGCCCAAGGCTCGTGTAGTTGAAATGGAAACTGAGAGGGATGGTCTCAGAATTGAGCTTGCCATAGAAAAGGAGAAGAATGATGGAATTCTTCAGAACATGCTGAATCTTCTCTAAACTCAACCCTCTAGTTCCACCAAGCCTTAGGACTCCTAGCTTCTATCTCCTGAACTAGTCTAGTACCCCCAGTGACCTAGATTAGGGATTTTTCTATTTTTCGATCATGGTTTGAATGATTTTCTTTCTTTTTGTGGATTGTTAGTGGCAACATATCTCTTTCACTGACAAATGTTGTTTTCTCTTGTTCAATGATCATTCTGACCTTGATAGTTTAAATATGTTTGTTTGATTACTGATGATTTCACCATGATTGCAGTTGCAGTTGCCCTAGTGGCTATGAGTACTTATTAAAATCTGGGATTCACATTATGTATGAAACTTTTTGATGATGCCAAAAGGGGGAAGAGATCTTGTGCTTTACACATTATTCTGAAATAAGTGATATTTATAACCTAATTAACCTGGTCCTTGATGATAAGTGAATTTTCTAAGTTTAGTGTTGATGGTTAAACTGAGTTATTACAGGTTCCTTGATCAGTAAAAAGCACAAAGTTTGTCATCATCAAAAAGGGGAAATTTGTTGGCCCAAGAACAGGTGAAGTTTTGAAGAATGACAAATGAACTCAGTCATGGACCAGGTCCATCTTGTGAAGCACAGTCATGATCAACCTATATATGTGAGGTGCACGTGAAAGCGATAAGTCAAGCAGCAATATCTCCTGATCTGATCGAAAAAGTTGCATATTGGATAAGGGGAGAAAGTCTCTTTATTTGAAGAGAACATAATCCAGGATAAAGATAGTGTTGGAGTTTGAGATCTTCAAGGACTCAACTACGTTAGAAGATCGGCAATTGAGTCCCAACAAAACTCTGATTACTAACCTATTGAATGACAGTAATTGTTCTCTTTTACAGGTATCGCACAAGTGCAGAAGTTAAACTAAATTGAGAGCAAAATAGCAAGGCGATTTTGCAAGCAATTTATATGAGATTTGAGTGTGCACTCCTGAAGCTACTTGAACGAGATAGAAGAACCAGTTCCATTGTGTCTTTCTTTTATTCTAGTTCAATTGTAGTAGGTGGTTTAAAGTTGTACCTTTCAGCTTTTATAGAAGTAATTGTATTAGGTACTTAGAGTGATCAAGTTATAGCTAACTTGAACTCATCGCAATAGTTGAGGCTGTGTGCTATAACGGGATTAGAGTTAATCCTTAGGTTTACAAAGAGTTTTGTAAATGATGTTTTGGCTCAATGATTTTAGTGGAAGTTTGAGAAAATTCTACTGAGTAGTAGGTCATGATTTTTTCACCTTTTGAGCCAGTTGTTTTCCACTTAAAAATCTCCGTGTTCTTTATTTTATGTACTTATTATTCCACAAACAGTAGTAGTTAGAACACCTAGAAGAACCAAGTTCTTCTAGAGTGAAAATTGGGTACCACACAAATCACCCCCCTCTTGTGTGGTATTGACGATTAGAACATCAATTACACCCCATGAATGTCGAAACCCGGAACTCCTCTTCACGAAGGGAGAAAAAGGGGGCACAACCGTTAACACCTTAGGATATGATCAAGATGAGTGCACCCCCTGAAAACTGGGAGGGGCAATCCACTGCTAGGCCTCCACTCTTTAATGGTCAATACTATTCTTGGTAGAAGAACAAGATGAGAGATCATCTCATAGGAGAAGACTATGAACTCTGGTACATAGTCACTGATGGTCCCCTAGCAACTACAAATAAGAATGCTGAAGGAG
This sequence comes from Nicotiana tabacum, assembly GCF_000715075.1. NCBI lineage: Eukaryota > Viridiplantae > Streptophyta > Magnoliopsida > Solanales > Solanaceae > Nicotiana > Nicotiana tabacum. Next base: position 119,140,808 of record NC_134087.1, read on the forward strand.
CGGACGTGCCAAAGACAAGAGCTGACTGCACTGCTGAAGACTTGAAGAAATGAGAGAAGAATGCCAAGGCCAAGAAATGGCTTGTGTGTGGACTGGGTCCAGACGAGTACAGAAGAATTCAAAGTTGTACCACTGCCAAAGAAATATCGGACACTTTACAAGTGGCTCATGAAGGAACTCCTCAAGTAAAGAGATCAAGAGGAACACTGCTATATTCTCCATATGATAATTTCACTATAAAGGAAGGAGAAACCATCCAGGAGATGTACACAAGGTTCACAACACTAACAAATGAACTTAAATCTATTGGGAGAATTATCCTTGAAGAAGACAAGGTTGAGAATATGTTGACAAGAGTCTTACCAGTGACTTGGAAAAGCAAAATCATTGCTATTCAGGAATCAAAGAACATTGCTACCCTCAAGCTAGATGAACTGATTGGAAACCTCACAGCCTATGAACTGAGAAGGCAAACCATGAAAATGGATGCACCCAAGAAGGAAAGGAGTCTGGATCTCAGAATAGCTGAAGGTGCAGATCTGGAGGATGATGAAATGGCCATGATCACAAGAGATTTCAAAAAGTACCTAATAAGAGGAAATGGTTCTTCAAGATGTACAACCTTCAACAAACCAAGGGCTCCTGAGAAATAGACCAACGAGGGTTACTACAAATGTGGTAAGACTGATCACATGATCAAGAACTATCCTCATAGGGAAATTGAATGGAACAAGGAAAGGGCTAAACGAAGGAACAGGAAGAAAGAACAGGTTCAACCCAAAAGAAACAAAGGATCAACAAAGGCTATGGTTGCTGCTTGGAGAGAAATATCAGATGAGGACTCAGAAGATGAAGATGGAGATGAACAAACACTTATGGCCATCGGAGAATCAGATGATGAATAAGAGGTAAGTGTCATTCATCTAAAAGAACAGATTAATAAAGAGAGGTTGTCTGAACTATTGCTAGACTTCATAGATGAGTCTGAGATAATTAACAATGAGAAGGAAGAGCTGTCTAGGGAGTGTGTGATCTTAAAAGCCAAGTGCAAAAATCTAGAATCTAGGGCTAATGAGAGTGACAATAAAAATGCTGAGTTAAAGAACCATGTTCTTGAACTTGATAACAGTGTCCTAGAAATTAGGTCTGAAAATTTAAAACTAAAATTAGGAACAGGTAAGAAGAAAGCTGATCACACGCATCTCACCTTAGAAGAAAACCTTGGAAAAATAAGGGATGAGTTGTATAGGAAGGATGAGAAGATAAGAGTCTTAAAAGAAGACATAGGGAAGGTAAAGAATGAACAAGACAGAACTTGCAAATTGAATAAGGCTTCTGATGCACTTTCCTGGCTACAAGAACATCACAGTAGCAACAAGAGAGGACTTGGCTATGGGACTCAAGCACCTACGTGGGACCCTAAAATCAAGTACCTCACTCTTCTTGAAAACAAAATTTGCACACATTGTGGCAAGAATGGCCATTACAAAAATGAATGTAATGCAAAAGATAAGGCCAGTCAAAAGAAAAAAGCCTTTGTTCAAGAGAAAAACAGGCTGTCTGGGTGGGCTAAAAGGAATTTGATTTACCCTTTTCCTATAGAAAGGGACCCAAACTAGTTTGGGTTCCTAAGACTAACCCCTGATTTCTTTTTGCAGGTCCAAGTGAAGGGAAGTAGCCAAATATGGTACATGGATAGTGGCTGCTCAAAACATATGACTGGAAGCAAGAACTAGTTCCTTTCACTTAAGGACTTAAAAGGAGGTAATGTCTCATTTGGAAATGGGAAGAAATGTGAGATTATTGGGGTTGGAAAGGTAGGCAAGACAGACTCACACTCCATTGAGAATGTCTACTTGATAGATGGCTTGAAATATAGCCTAATCAGTGTATCACAACTGTGTGACAGAGGTAACATTGTAGCATTCACCTCTAGCAAATGCTTTATGATTAACCTTAACACTAACAAGATTGTTTTGCAGGGAAAAAGAGTTAACAATAGTTACATTGTAGTTTTGTCTACTCTTTTAGAAAATGAACTCACTTGCTTAAGTGTGTTGGATAATGATCCCCTCCTGTGGCACAAAAGACTTGGTCATGCAAGTCTGGATCAACTCAACAAATTAGTCTCCAAGGACTTGGTGATAGGGCTACCTAACATCAAGTTCAAGGAAGACAAAGTTTGTGAGGCCTGTGTAAGGGGGAAGCAGGTAAGATCATCCTTTAAAAGCAAGAAAATGGTAAGCACAACCAGGACGTTGGAACTGGTTCATATGGATCTTTGTTGTCCAGTGAGAACATTGAGCAGAGGTGGTAAGAAATATGTGATGGTACTTGTTGATGATTATTCTAGGTTCACCTGGGTACTATTCTTAACATCTAAAGATGAAGCATTTGACATATTTACTGCTTTTGTTAGAAAGACTCAAAAACAACTAGGAAATCAACTTGCATCCATTAGGTCTAATCATGGAACTGAATTTGAAAATGCTAAGTTTGCTGAATTTTGTGATTAGAATGGTATAGATCATAACTTCTCTGCCCCTAGCATTCCTCAAAAAAATGGAGTAGTCTAAATAAAGAATATGACTCTTGAAGATATGGCTAGGACTATGTTTCTTTCTAATAAACTTTCCTACAAATTCTGGGTAGAGGCTGTAAACAATGCATGTTATATCGTCAATAGATGCATGACTAGAACTCTTGTAGAGAAGACTCCGTATGAGTTACTTAAAGGGAGAACACCAAATATATTCCATCTTAGGGCATTTGGATGCAAATTCTTTATGCACAATAATGGAAAAGACTCCCTAGGTAAGTTTGATCCCAGAAGTGATGAGGGAATATTCTTGGGATATTCTTCACATAGTAAAGCATATAAAGTTTTCAATAAAAGAACTTTGTGTGTATAAGAAAGTGTGCATGTAGTGCTTGATGAAACTAACATTCTTTCTGAGAGACAAGAACATGAAGATGAAGCTATTGGGCTGGTAAAAGATTTGAGTGAAGTCTCAGCACAAGCTAAAGTGGAACCAAAAGAAGGAATAGGTGATGGAATAGGTTCTTCCATTAAGGGCAACCTGACAGTGGGAACTGATCAAAGAAGAACTGAAACCAATCCTCTAAAAGAACCTGTTCATGACCCTGTTCCTCAGTAACAAAACATGGGAGAAATATCTAGCAGAATTAGTTGGTTGTGAAACCTCACAAGTATCAAAGTTCTCATCCTATTAAGAACATAATTACTAATCCAACCTCTAGAGTCAAAACTAGATCACAATTAAAGAATCTGTGTGCTTTTGATGTTTTCCTATCTCTTATTGAACCTAAAAATATTGTTGAGGCTTTGTAGGATGGAGACTGGGTAAATTCAATGCAAGATGAACTCAATCAGTTCGAGAGAAATCAAGTTTAGCATCTAGTTCCAAGAACCAAGGACAGATCAGTTATTGGCACAAAATGGGTCTTCAAAAATAAACTTGATAAAGATGGAGCAGTTACAAGAAACAAGGCAAGACTGGTGGTCCAAGGTTACAACCAAGAGGAGGGTATAGATTATGATGAGACTTTTGCTCCTATTGCAAGACTAGAGGCAATAAGACTCCTCATAGCCTTTGTATCACCCATGGAATTCACTCTTCATTAGATTGATGTCAAAAGTGCCTTCCTAAATGGCTACCTAAAAGAAGAAGTGTTTGTGAAACAAACTCTAGGGTTTGAGAGCAAGGAATGTCCTGAGCATGTGTACAAATTAGACAAGTCTCTCTATGGACTCAAGTAGGCTCCTAGAGAATGGTATGAATGATTGTCCAAATTCCTGCTTGAACATGGCTACAAAAGAGGTATAATTGACAGTACTCTATTCTTGAGGGAAAAGGTAAGGATATTCTTGTGGTACAAATATATGTTGATGACATAATATTTGGGGCCACCACTGACAAACTAAATAAGGATTTTGCCAAATTAATGGGGAGTGAGTTTGAAATGAGTATGATGGGTGAGTTTACTTTTTCTTAGGCTTACAAATCAAGCAAATACTAAATGGAAGCATGATCCATCAGCAAAAATATGGAAAAGAGCTGATCAAAAAGTTTAAAATGGATGAATCAAAGGAAATAGACACCCGTATTGCAACTGCCACTAAATTAGACATAGATGAACATGGTTCATCTGTTGATCAGAAGTTGTATAGGGGTATGATTGGTTCACTTTTGTATCTTATTGCCAGCAGACCTTACAGAGTTTTCAGTGTAGGGCTTTGTGCTCGCTTTAGGCTAATCCAAAAGAGTCTCACTTGACTGTTGTCAAGAGGATACTGAGATATTTGAAAGGCACTACTGATATGTGTCTTTGGTACCCTAAAGGTAGTAATTTCAATCTAGTAGGGTATGCTGATGCTGATTATACAAGTTTCCTTGTGGATAGGAAAAGCAACTTAGGTATGGCTCATTTTCTTGGTTCATGTCTTGTATCATGGGCCACTAAAAAGCAAAATTCAGTGGCCTTATCTACTACTGAGGCTGAATATGTTGTCGCTGCCTCTTGTTGTGCTCAATTGCTATGGATCAAACAATAGCTGGTAGATTTTGGCATTGAAGTTGGTTGCATTCCTATATTCTGTGATAACACTAGTGCTATAAGTATGACACAGACCCTTGTTCATCATAAGAGGACTAAGCACATAGATGTTAGACACCACTTCTTAAGATATAACTATCAGAAAGGATTGATCTCCATAGAATTATGTGATACTGATAAACAAATTACTGACATCTTCACTAAAGCACTTAGTAGAGAAAACTTTGAGAGGAACATTTTGTAATTAAGGATGATTAAGATCAGCTAATAAGTCCAGATCAGTATGCACAATGAAAAAAAATGATTTTTTTTGGCTAGGAACTCTAAACTTGTGTAAATATCTAGATTAATTCTTACTTAGCTTCATACTTTAATTAGTATACTCCTGTGACATGTGTTAATATGACTCACTGATATCTTACAAAATTTTCTCTATTATGGTAAATTGAGGCATGCTCAAGAGAATTCTAAATGAAGAACCTAGTTCATCAGTATGGGTTCATCTGAAAGCTAATGTATGTTTTCTATACTCTGCATAATTTGAAATATAAATATTTAAATCATGAGTAAAAGTCCTACAATTTTTCAATTCCTAGAAAATTCTATCTGTTAGCTTTGAACCAATTTCGTCTGCCTGAGACTCTAAATCGAAAAATTGCCTAAAATCTAGGGATGATAAACCGATTATTCAAACCTTAAATTTCAGGTTGATTAGACCTCTAATTAACCACTGCTAAAGTTGCCGTTACCAATTAAATGTGTATTTCTCTTTAAATACACATCATTTCTTCTGCCATCTCCATAATTCCAAATCGTCAAAATCCCTCTTCACTTTCACTTGCCCTCTTGTCCAAAATTCTAATTCACAAATTCTCTTAAGAAACGAACGATCATGACCAACCCACCTGACAATCCAAGAACTCCTCCACCACCTACTCCCTCTAATTCATCTACACCTCCTCCACCTAGTACATCACCCAAACCCAGGCTGAGAAGGGTGAAAATGCTTGCTCGAAAAACAGTAGCATCTGATTCTCTGAGGAAGAAATTAAACGAGAAGTTGAAGGCAAGCCAGACCCAAAACTCTGACTCCAAATCTGATTCTAAATCATATATATCCGCTACTGAGGGGGAAGGACATTGGTCTTTTGACTCTGAAAAGACTCAAGAATCCCCTTCTAAGGTAATTTCTTCTGTGTTTGAAAATCTAGAAACTGTTTGTTCTGATTGGGTTTGTTAAGAATGTAGAATTACTAGGGTCACGAAGGAGTGGAGGTAAAAAGAATTCTGAAAAAGAAAAAGAGAGAGAGGGTGCATGTGGTAAAGAGGGGGGAAATGGGAAAAGAGTGGTTGATCATTCACCCACTGCTAATTTGCATATGCCTGCTATCTGTGGGGTTGAACAAGAAAGGGTAGAAGAGAGTGGAAAGAAGTCAGGGGGAAGTAATTCTGGGGAAGCTGCTGATAGGTTGGTTAATATGAGCACACAGGGAGATGAACATGGTTCATCTACTGAAGAGACCCTAGCAGACCTGCTGAAAAAGGTTGGTGCAAGCTATGACCCAAAGAAATGCAGAACTCCCACACTAAACGCCCCCAGTGTTCCTAAGCCCTCCAAGAAAAGAAAGGCTTCATCCCCAACAACTACTGAATTTTCATTGCCAAAGGGTAGAACTACAAGAAGCAGGGTGAAACAGAGTGAGAGTGATCTCCAGAAAGCTATAGCTGAGAGTAAGAAGAAAAAGCTGGCTAAAGAAAAATGGAAGGTTACAGAGTCCTCAGAGGATGTGGAGGTTGAGGAGATGGAACAAGTCCATCAGGAGGAAGTTCAACCAGTGGAGGTTCAGACCCCGAAGCCCAAAAAGCCCAAGACTTCTTCCAAGAAGTCTTCCTCTGTGTCTAAGGTTGCCAAACCTTCACTAGACAAGAGGACAAGGTCTGTTGTGAAAGGAAAACAAGTGAAAATTTCTGAAGATGAGGAATGGAGTGGAGAAGAAGTAGAAGATGATAGTGAACAGGACAAGCTTGCCATGTTTGGCAAAAAAAAGATCTTGAAGGGTAGACTGCTGAAAGACCTGGTGGAGCCAAGAATAATGAGACTTGTGGATGCCTTCTTTGCTCAGGGGTGAAAGGATATGGTCCTTCAAATGGATGGTAGGCTATCCAAGAATGAGATAATAGAGTTTATGGCAAATGGAAAGGTTCAGGATGGCAAGGTTAGCAGCCTGGTGAAAGGGGTTCAAGTGTCCTTTGATGCAGAAAAACTTGGAGAATTCCTTGATATACCCTCTGAAGGTTTTGATGATTATACAAGGCAAAGTTAGCCTTGTCTAGACTCCCTTCCTACTGCCCTTGAAATTACCAGGTGGTTTTGTGATGCTGAGGATGTGAATGAAGCCAAGGCTGTTCAGAAGAGTGAAATGAGGCCTCAGCACAAGGTCTTGTTTGAATTTGTTAATAAGTGCCTACTGCCCAGATAGGAGAGAAGGCACATTGCCAATTATATGGACCTTGTTCTTATGGAGTGCCTGGAAAGTGGAAGGAAAATTAATTGGCCTGCCTTCATCATCAAGCTGCTGCCAACAATGGATTCAAGGCTCATGCTACCCCCTATGGCTTTATTCTTACCACGGTTCTGGATAGGTTCAATGTGCCTCTAAAGAAATGGGAAATGGCCTCAAGCAAGGATCATTTTGCCATTAACACTCTGATTACTTGTGACTACTTAGTTAGTGCCATCCCAAATGAACTTGGTTCATCCAAGAAGACTCCTATCAACAGCAAAGTCAGGGCTCTGGTCCAGGAATGTGAAGCCAAGGATGGTGAGATAGCCGCGCTCAAGGCTCGTGTGGCAGAGGTGGAATCTGAGAGGGATGCTCTCAGAACTGAGCTTACCAAAATAAGAGGATAAGAATGATGGAATTCTTCATAATATGCTGAATCTTCTCCAAGCCCAAAACCAACCCTCTAGCTCCTCCAAACCTTAGGAATCATAGCTTTTGTCTTCTGAACCTGTCTAGTACCTTCAGTGACCCAGATTAGGGATTTTTCTATCTTTTTGCTCATGTTTTAAATGTTTTTTCTTTCTAGTTGTGGATTGTGATGACAACATATCTCTATCAACGATATCTATTGTTTTGCTCTTGTTCAATGTTAATCTTTCCTTTATAGTGTAAATATGTTTGCTTGATTACTTATGATTAGGCCATGATTGCACTTACAGTTGCCCCAGTGGCCATGAGTACTTATTAAAATCTGGGACTCACACTTTGTATGCAACTTTTCGATGATGCCAAAAGGGGGAAGAGATACTGTGCTTTACACATTCTGAATAAGTGATATTTATAATCTAATTAACTCAGTCCTTGATGATAAGTGAATTTTATAAACTTTGTATTGATGGTTAAGCTGAGTTCTTATAGGATCCAAATAAGTAAAAAGCACAGAGTTTGTTATCATCAAAAATGGGGAATTTGTTGGCCCAAGAACAGGTGAAGTTTTGAAGATTGACAAAAGAACTCAGACATGGACTAGGTCCATCTTCTGAAGCAGAGTCATGATCAATCTGTATATGTGAGATGCACATGAAGGAGATAAGTCTAACTGATAAAGCAACAATATCTCATGATCTGATCGAAAAGGTTGCATATTGGATAAGGAAAGAAAGACTCCTCACATGAAGAGGACACAGTTTAGGATGAAGATAATGTTAGAGTTTGAGATCATCATGAACTCTTCTACGATAGAAGAGTAGCAATTCAATCCCAGTCAAACTCGGATTAGTAACCTATTAAATGTCAGTGTTGTTCTCTTTTACAGGTAACGCACATAAGCAGAAGTTAAACTTAAACTAAGAGCAAAAGAGCAAGACGATTTTGCAAGCAATTTATGTGTAATTTGAGTGTGCAATCCTGAAGCTACTTGAACGAGATAGAAGAACCAGTTCCATGTGTCCATCTTTTATTGTAGTTCAATTGTAGTAGGTGATTTTACATTGTACCTTTCATCTTTCATAGAAGCAATTGTATTAGGTACCTAGAGTGTTCAAGTTAGAGTTAACTTGAAGTTGTCACAACAGTTGAGGCATTGTGCCGCAACGAGATTAGAGTTAATCCTTAGGTTTACAAAGAGTTTTGTAAATGCTGTTTTGGCTCAGTGATTTTAGTGGAAGTTTGGGAAAATCCTACTGAGTAGTAGGTCTTGGTTTTTTACCTTTTGAGCCAGGTGTTTTCCACATAAAAATCTCTGTGTTCTTTATTTTATGTGTTTATTATTCCGCAAGCAGTAGTAGTTGGAACACCTAGAAGAACCAGGTTCTTTTATAGATCAGATAAGCGAAAATTGGGTACCACACAAATCACCCCCCACTTGTGTGGTATTGACGCTTAAAATATCATGTCCTTCGGCTTGACTAACGCCCCAACAACGTTCATGGATTTAATGAATAGGGTGTTCTAGCCTTATATGATTCATTCGTCATTATGTTCATTGATGATATTTTGATCTACTCACTTAGCCTGGAGGAGCACGAGCAACTTTTGAGAGTGGTGCTTCAGACATTACGAGAGAAGAAGTTATATGCTACGTTCTCCAAATGTCAGTTTTGGATAGAGTCAATAACATTATTAGGGCATGTTGTATCAGGAAAAGGTATTAAGGTAAATCCTAAGAAGATTGAGGCAGTTCAGAGTGGGCCACGTCCCACTCAGGTGATAGGGATTAGGAGTTTCTTGAGGGCTAGCAGGTTATTATCGCCGGTTTGTGCAGGGCTTGTTTTCCATTGCAGTACCTTTGACTAGATTGACCCAGAAGGGTGCTCCTTTTCGTTGGTCCAATGATTGTGAGACGAGCTTTCAGAAGCTCAAGACACCTTTAACTACAGCACCAGTTCTAGTGTTGCCTTCCGGTTCGGGGATGTATACTGTGTATTGTGACACTTCACAAGTTGGTTTGAGTTGTGTATTGATGCAGGAAGGGCGAGTTATTGCATATGCTTCACGTCAGTTGAAGATTCATTAGAAGAATTACCCCGTGCATGATCTAGAGTTAGATATGATTGTTCATGCTTTTAAGATATGAAGGCATTATCTGTATGGCGTGACATGTGAGTTTTATACTGATCATCGCAGCTTACAACATTTGTTCAAGTAGAGGGATCTCAATTTGAGGCACCGTAGATGGCTTGAGTTACTAAAGGATTATGACATCACCATTCTTTATCATCCGGGCAAGGCAAATACGATCGTAGATGCCTTAATCAGGAAGGCAGAGAGTATGGGTAGCTTGGCCTTCATTTCAGCAGAGGAGAGGCCACTAGCTTTGGACATTCAGTCCTTGGCTAACAGATTTGTGAGGTTGGATATTTCTGAGCCCTGTCGAATTCTTGCATGTGTTGTTGCCCAGTCGCCACTATTATGGCAGACAACAGTTTGATGATTCGCATTTGGCAGTTCTTAGAGAGACGGTACTACAAGGTAGTGCCAAGGAGGTTTCTATTGGTGAGGATGGTATTCTGCGACTCCAGAGTCATCTATGTGTTCCTAAGGTCGATGGCTTGAGGGAGAAGATTCTCTAGGAGGCATACAGTTCACGGTATTCTATACATCTAGGTGCTACAAAGATGTATCGTGACCTGAGACAACATTATTGGTGGTAGAGAATAAAGAAAGACATAGTGGAGTATGTAGCTAGATGCCTAAATTGCCAGCAGGTCAAGTATGAGCACCAGAGGCCAAGTGGCCTGCTTCAGCAGATGACTATACCCTAGTGGAAATGGGAGCGCATCACTATGGACTTTGTAGTTGTATTGTCGCGGATCTTGTGGAAGTTTGATGCAGTTTGGGTCATTATTGATAGGTTGACCAAGTCAGCACACTTCATTCCGGTTGCAACTACCTATACTTCAGAGAAGTTGGCCCAAATTTACATGCAGAGATAGTTCGGTTGCACGGTGTGCCTCTTTCCATCATATCAGATAGAGTCCCTCAGTTCACTTCCCATTTTTAGAGGGCCGTACAGAATGAGTTAGGGACCCGTGTAGAGCTCAGCACAAAATTTCATCCTCAGACCAACAGACAATTTAGATATTGGAGGACATGCTGAGAGCATATGTGATTGACTTTGGAGGACAGTAGGATCATTTCTTGCCTTTAGCTGAGTTTGCTTACAACAACAGTTATCAGTCCAACATTGAGATGGCTCCATTTAAGAATTTATATGGCCGGTGATGTCGTTCTCCTATCGAGTGGCTTGAGCTTGGAGAGGCTAAGTTATATGGTACATATTTGGTGAAAGATGCCTTGGAAAAGGTAAAGTTGATCCAGGAGCGACTTCGCACAGCACAGTCCAGAAAGATGAGTTATGTGGATCAAAAGGCGTGGGATGTATCATTTATGTTCGGCGAAAAGGTTCTCTTGAAAGTCTCGCCGATGAAGGGTATTATAGAGGCCCATTCGAGGTGTTTAGGAGAGTTGAGGAGGTTTCTTATGAGCTTGCTTTACCTCCCAGCTTATCAGGAGTTCATCCGGTTTTTCTCGTGTCTATGCTCCGGAGTTACCATGCCGACTTGTCACATGTGTTAGACTTCAGCACTATTCAGCTAGATGAGAGCTTCAGTTATGAGGAGGAGCCAATTGCTATCTTTGATAGACAGGATCACCAGTTGATATCCAAGAGGATTTCTGTGGTAAAGATTCAGTGGAGGGGCCAACTAGTCGAGGAGGCGACCTGGGAGTCCGAGGAAGACATGCAGAGCAGATACCCACACTTAGTCAGTACTTCAGTTATGAATCTAAACCCGTTCGAGGACGAACATTTGTTTAAGAGGTTGAGAATGTAACGACCTGACTGGTCATTTTGCTTTCTAAAACCTTATTCCCCTAAATAAGACTTTCTGTAATTGCTTTTACTGATTTATGACTTGTGGGGATGGTTGGTTCGAGATTTGGAAGAGTTTGGGTTGAAATCGGAACACTTGGTTCCTTACAGTTGTTTTAAAAGGCCAAGTTTGACTTCGGTCAACATTTTGAGTAAACGACCTTGAAATCGGGATTTGAAGGTTCCAATAGGTTATGTATAATGATTTTGGGACTTCAACGTATGTACAGATCGGGTTTTGGATGACCTGGGAGCGTTTTGGCGCATAAAAGTGAAAGTTGGTTCTTTAAGGATTTTGAAGTTCTTTAAATTTGGTTTGCACGCAAAATTTGGTGTCAATCCGAGTAGTCTATGTATGATTCGACGCGTTCGGAGCGATTTAGAAACATAATGATCAAAATTGATTCAATTTGGTTTTGGGGTGTGATTCTTGGTTTTGTTGTTGTTTTAGGCATTTGGAGAGTTCGAGCAAGTCCGTATTGGATGGGGTCCTGAGGGGCTCAGGTGTGTTTCAGACCACCCGGAGTTGAGATGAAACACCTCTTGTTTCCTTCTTCGCGAATGCGATCGCACCCTCGCGTTCGCAATAAAGGATTTGGGGTGCTATGGCTGGGAAGCTTTTGCCCTTTGCATTCGCATGCTGAGGATCGCGTTCGCGTAGGTCTGGGTCCTTTATCCTTCTCATTCACGTGGCCGGGCTCGCGTTTGCGTAGAGGAGGCTGAGCTATTGCCGCTGTTGACTCTTTGCATTCACGAAGTAGCACTCGCGTTCGCGTATGGTAGACCATGTGAGCCTCCGCGTTCTCATAGAGTAACCTTCACTGGGCCTGGACCGTTGCCTTCGAGATCGGAATGCCTCTTCTGCGATCACGAAGATGGTAGATCTGGGCAGTGGCTTTTAAAAACGTTACTTAGGCCATTTTTAGCTCATTTCTTCCATTGTGGTGCGATTTTGGAGCTCTTAGAGAGGGGATTTCACTTAGCACTTTAAGGTAACTAATTTTCACACAATGTGAGTTAAATACATTGCTTATGGGTAGATTATAATGTATGCGGTGAAATCAGGGGGGTCTATTTCCCGCCGTTAAGGTACATTCGGGAAGTCATGTCAGCATCTCGAGGCTGTAGGATTACGATCGAGCTCCCTCCCTTGAGGATCGTCCACTGCCCAGCAAAGATTCTGCGGATAAGGAATCTGTCCACAACCCAATGAAGGGGCCGAAGATGGGGGATTCCCGAGGTAAGCAGCTAGAGCCAATAGACATTAGTACCATGCCTAGCCGTTCCATCCCCATGTCTTTACATTCAATACACTTTGTACTATATGGTATTCCCTCTCTTATATAAGGGGAATCCATGCCACTTTGTAAAGGGCTGATGTTGCTCCATTTTCTCCACGAGTGCAATAATATCTCTCTCTCATTCTCTTTTCTTTGTAACTTGCTTGTTCTCACTGGCCCGAGGCCACCTTTATATCCATCGCTCTCTTACTTGTTCTTCATTGTATAGCTTAGTATTGGCCACAAAGAGCCTTGTTTAATTATATTCTCAGTTGTTATCCCATTCCCGATTATCCCTGATAGCTCGAACTCGACCCTGACGTCAACCCCGAGGTCCCTCATTGACCAAACCTATACCCGGGCAGCAGGCCCCTCGGTGCGATTACTATCTCGTTTTAGCTTGCATTTCATCATTAAACTCCATTTTAATATCATCAACTGCTCTAACAACTAGCTCGGGAATAGATCACGTATTTTTAGAATCCCATATACAAATTTACTTATTGTTACCATTTTCACGGTAAACAGTTTGGCGCCCATCGTGGGGCTAAAAATAATAATGATTATTTTCATGTTGGTTTCATTGCACAAACACACATTATCTTTCACACTTTTTCTTGTCCAAAATACTTTGATTTTAGGTTAAAATGTCAGGCTCGGTAAACGGAGTCGAGAACGACAACCTTGAAAATCATGGGGAAAATGGCGTTGTTGTACCGACCGCCGGAGCACCAATACCAAATCCCAATAACGTGCCCGGAACGATTCTAGCGGATGCGGATTCACAGGACGCACAACAAGTCGATGAAACTTCTCACACCGACAGGAGCGTACGGCACAACGACTGACAGGAAGCTCAACAAACCCCGGCTCGGGAAACACATGAAGTTAGTCTTCACGGTATTTTTGAAATGTTGCAGGCACAGAAGTTGGTTATCGCTCAGTTGCAGAACCATCCGAAGACTCCCAGCACAGTAGCACTGGAAACAACTCCCTACGACGAAAGAGTACCCGAAAGATCAAGCAACAATAGATCGATAACAGACCCCACCACAACGAAGATGCTTGGGGGTCTTTCCAAGAGGATCAAATCAGGCGTGGAGGCTCATGCAACAGTTGTCCCCCGGGGAAGCAGTCCCGGAACCCACTTCATGGAAATCCGGAACGCCGGAACTCCCTAGGTGCAATAGGACCTCGGATCCCGACGAGCGTACCGCCGCTTACATGTGCGCTGGAAAAGGAAGCGACCTTCAATATGATGAGTTCGAGCCCGTCTCGTTGAAGAAGTTCGGGGAAACACTCTCAAAAGAAACTGTGATGGGCACCGCAGATTGGCGCCTGGCCTCACAAACTTGCTTACCGTACCAGTAGATTCCCCTATAGAAGCACACGCTGATGCTATTGAAGCAGTAATGGCAGAGCCCGAAGCATATGAGGCTGAACAAAGAAAGAGTGAAACACCATGGGAAGTCGCGCATCATTTCCTGATAGGACAAATGAGATCGCTCCCGGTTTCGGATGACTGGGCAACGCAGGCCTTCCCCTGAAGCTTAAACAAAGCATGCCCGACGACTTCAGGACATTTCAAACGAAGCTTGATTAGATACCCAGCCGAGATCTAGTCGGATGCCCGTACCAGGCACCAGCCACGAATTAGGGTCGTGGACAACCGTCCGGGAAAGAAACTAATGCCAAACAGATGGTGGTACCATGCATGCGCCGCGAATGGGAGAAACACCACAAGAAGCTACCTACCTCGTGACGATAGGGAAATAGCTCGAGGGAAATATCCTCGAGGAATCTTTAGTGGAGCCAGATTCGACGAGGCACAGCCGACAGGGGAACCCCGCCCAGCGGAGTACGATTTTAGCATTGCTATACCAAACATCGTGATCACTATAAGTGAAACCAGGTACGCCGAATGACTCAGCTCTATTCGACCAAGACCCCTTCAAAAGAACCACAATCCGGCATGAGAACCGCAGGGCACGCGCGATCACGAGATCAAAAATGGCCACCAGCTCAGAAGGACGATAGCCGTACTACTCAATAAAAATCACCATTGAGTAGCATCGAGTGGTCAGGCTCAAATCCATCCCCAAGTGAGGAAGGCAACCTGGAAGAATGAATCAAACAAGCCACGACGTATTACCGCGACAGTGAGGGAGCGGCGACACCCTCCGAGGACTCATAAAATGGAAAGTGAAAATGTTCGCCATTAGGGAGAAACGGGTCCAGGGAAACATTCCAAAGGACACCCTTACATCCAGGGAAAATGACACTGAGACTCCACCTCGGCATCACACTGACGCATTGGTAATCCCTCTCCCTAATTTGATCTATTTCAAATAAAACATGTGTTCATTAATTCAGGTGGTTCGATCACGTATAACACAGATGTCAGACCAAAGTCAATGGGGCGGCCCAAACTAACGGACCAAATGACAATTGCCACTAAGACCATTCTCTTGATACGGCCCGTCCGAGCTCGGGCCGGGACGTTGAGCTCTTTACCATCAAAGGAGGCACAAAGCACAAATGTTTTATTCAGACAACCGCCAGCACACCTTCTGGGAATAGTGTCGGCCCCATTTCGCTAAAAGAATGAAATCCCTCGCAAAGGGCAAAACTAAAATAAGTCGGCAGAGAGCAATACACGACGAGGGGAAATTCCCCACCATATGGCACATCACCGGCATCAATGCCTCCCCCATCCGGAGGATCAAGGGGTAAACCAATCACATATTCAGCCAAGTCTGGTTAAACATAGCAGAGGGTTGTGTTAGGGCTCACACCTCGAGAGGGCAGGAACGCACCAAATCTCGAAACATCGCTTGCACATCCTATGGTAAGGAAGAACTGCTTCATTCCTTTGTTATTTTTTCACTAATCTGTATGCAGATAACCGGTCGGGACATTCAGAGGTTCTAACTCTGCCCGGAAATCCCAAAGCCTTAGCGGGGCCTACCACGCTCTCTTCCCTTGGTCGGATTGCCGCCCCAAAAAAGGTCTCGCCAGCAAGATTATTAGTAGAGCAACGTATCCCCAGAGGAGGATCTGACAAGATCACATGCTTTCTTCTGCAGTCAGACGACGAGCGGTGATCTTCTTTTAAGGGATCCATCCCCTCGGAAGGACTAGGGAACGACAGACTGAGTCTCAATAGGGAATCATGCACCAGATCGAACGATCCAAGGAGCTGCGCCCGCGCGGGCCGAGCTCGCAACAACAAAATGACATGTATTTACAACATATATCTATGCCAAGCAATAAAGAATATCTTTCGGCATCTCATACTCTAGAAAGGGGGATTTCAACATGCTCACGGCAAAGGCTTCTCCACCAAATGCATCACGAGATACTCGGAGACTTAGCGTCAGCAATTCAGCACCCGTACGACCCTAGGGTTGGAACTCTGGGCTCATAAAGCCCCTACAAGGCAACTCCGAGCTCATGAGAAGTGGTGTTCAAGCATAAACAAACTCGATTACTCGGAGGCTATCATTAATCGCCATGCGCTAGAAAACCCGAAACTGTAAGACCGCTAGCGGGCGGACTCGGCATAACCAGATCTATTCTACATTACAACAAAAACTGTATGACCTCTACAGGCATTGCAAACTATAAGACCTCAACAGGCATGACAAACTGTAAGACCTCAACAGCCATGAAAGTCCAAAAGTTTAGGCTATACGTCGCATTTGTAAGAATCCCGAAATGGCATACCCTTGGTGTAGATGCCTAAACTATCACTCGGGATCAAAAATGGCTCCATCCAAACACATATGACTACGGTCAAAACGGCTAACACAACCAAAATAATGCGACTCGGGGACGCCCGACCGTCGCTAAACAAAATCGTAGGCCACTACTCGAATATACTTCGAAAAGAACCGGTTAAAATAGGCTTCCCTCAACAGGCAAAAACTATCTTCGACCATGTCAGCTCCAAATCACAAGGCTTCGACCTACTCGGCCTACGAGCTATGAACCTTTCGAGGTGCTCAAAACATAGCCGATAAAGACTTGAAATCAAGGTTCTTCCAGAACCAACGACGGGTCAGGCAAAACTATTTCAAAAGACCTTAACAAGCGGAAAACAAAGCCTACAAAAAGCCCACGGGCAAAACAACATAAGAGCCATTGTTGCCAGCAAAACGAGCCTATGGGCCGCACACTAAAAGGCCTCTGTGACTAAAAAGCATAAGAGCCATTGTCGCCAGCTTGAATATTGACAACTTGAGGATTAAAGTGAGCTCGAGTCTTAACCCGATTCGGAGACCGGATCCAAAATAGTTAACTATACAAGCCTCAGGGGCGCATATCAAAAGGTCTCAATGACTAAACAATATAAGGGTCACTATCGCCGGTTTGAAGATCGAAAATTCTTGAGGGTCAATTAAAGCTCGAATCGCAACACGACTCAAAGATTGGACCCAAAAAAGTCGAAACAACAAACGCCCAATGGCAAAAAATAAAAACCATCGTCGCCGGCCCAAGCAAACGCAAAACTCGAGGGTAAATTAAGCTCGAGTCAGATCCCGACTCGGAGACTGAACCTAAAGATGGTTAAAACACACAAGCCTAAGGGCAAATCCGGGGTCGAATCGATCCAATTGAAACTCCAACGAGCAGATATACAGAAGATACAAATTGCGGGGTTCCCCCTCTTATTTCTACATATTAACGGCGGAGCGCAATCTCAGCCTACATCATATAATGAAAGCTATATATATACACAACAAAGAAGGCAGGGAACCATCGTCGCCGGCCCAAGCAAACGCAAAACTCGAGGGTAAATTAAGCTCGAGTCAGATCCCGACTCGGAGACTGAACCTAAAGATGGTTAAAACACACAAGCCTAAGGGCAAATCCGGGGTCGAATCGATCCAATTGAAACTCCAACGAGCAGATATACAGAAGATACAAATTGCGGGGTTCCCCCTCTTATTTCTACATATTAACGGCGGAGCGCAATCTCAACCTACATCATATAATGAAAGCTATATATATACATAACAAAGAAGGCAGGGAGTAGTCATTCCGCTTTTTTTGGCAATTATAGCCCGGCATTCTCCTCCTCATCGTCCTCAGTATCGGATAGTAGGAACTTGGCATCATACTCCTCTCCTTTGGCTTGCTCGATCTCCCCCGAGAGATCAAAGCCTCTGGATTGAATCTCCTCAAGGATTTCCCTCTGGGATCTGCACTCACGCACTCCTTGCTATTGTTTGCACGATCGAGGGTCTTTTTCAGCTTAGCAGCGGCAGTGCTTCTTGAATAAGCCGACCTTTTCTATCCCGTCCTGGTGTTGTTCATCACAACCTCGGCCCAGAAATTCACCACCTCGGTTTTTGCCCTTGAAATCTCGGATGAGAGTCTCACGATCATCTTCGCTCGAGTGGAATCATTCGTACGGCAGCCTGAATTTGTGCCTCAAGAGCGAAAGCCCCAGCTTGAGCCCTCTCTTTGGCGAATGGGCATTCACATGCACCTGCAGCTCGGTGAATTCACGTTTGGCTCTTCCAACCTTGCCCCAGAGTTGTTCCAGCTCATCTGCCTTATCCTTCAACTGAAACAACGACACGTCAAGATGGCGTGACAGAAAGGGAATACAAGCTAGCACGAGATGTAGGATACCTATTTCTCCAAGAGGGCCTCCCGGGCCCAACTCCGGTCCACGCACCGTAAAGAGACGAACTCACTTTCCTTTGCCGCACAAAGAAGTTTGAGGGATTCCTCCCTATGTCGAGCATCGCACAATGGGGCCTTGCAACGAAGTAGTTCGGCTTTGAGCCTATCAAAAGCCTGAGAAAGAAAGCCAGGTAAATAAAAAGAAAGAGAGGAGTGCAGGGCCAGAACATCCTTATAGCGGCGAAAAATCACCATAAGGCCAAAGCGTTGAGCCTCGCCGAAGGCCGAAGCAATGTCCGACAATGCACCAACCCCGGAAGGTTGCTGGTCGGCTGAATCACTTCGCCTTAACCGCTACGAAGAAGGCACCTCACCACAAGCCTTCTCACACCCCGGGGCATCTTTCCTTTTGCTGGAACTCCCCGACCCCGGGGCCAGCAATCTCTCATCCTCCCTCGGGGAACTCGGCCTTGCTTCAAAAGGACTCCTGGCACCTGCAGCAGATAAATCAGATGAGCCAACAAGAAGGAAGCCACCTCTTATGGAGGTAGAATGCCAGGCACCTATCATGATGTTTCGCCTCCCATCTCCCTTTTGATAGCTCTCACCACCGGCGCCTATCGTAAGTCGATCAAGATGCTAGCTTACGAGACCATTCAGCTAAATAAGGGACTTTGCCGGGTAACCAATGAGTTGCTGTAAACAAAATACAAAAAGATATCGTTATGGGGCCAACCCCATGTTGAGATAAAGATAGTTTAAACGAAGCACTTACGTGTGAAGTTCCATTTCTCAGGGAACGACAAAAATTCTCCAGGGATAACATCATTCGTCTGGATTCGAATGAACCGATTCATCCATATGCGGTCCTCATCCTCCTCGTTGCCGATCACAGGAGCTCGGGTGGATCTACGCTAAAGAGCAATCAAGCCCCGATAGCGCAATGGCCGATATAACCTCACGAGGTGGATGAGGGTGAATTCTATCTCGGCTTTGTCAGCAAAATATCTCATCAACTACACTATTCTCCAAAGAAAGGGATGAACCTGCACCAATGTTACTTGATATCTTCTACAGAAATCAATCACGACCCTGTCCGGGGAACCCGGCGCAAGAACATGAATATACACACTCAAGAACCCCTCAACGTATGACATGACACTCTCCTCGGGGGAAGGTGCTTCCAAAATCACGCCTTTCCCCCATCCGCATTCTTTCCTGATTATCTCGAGGTTTTCCTCCCTCACCGATGAAATAATCCTCGACATGTGCTCTCGATGGCCCGGAACATTGGGAGGCCTCCCCGGTGTGACAGCCCTCTTCAAGGCAGGGCAACCCCAGTCTCCCTCTCCCGATATCGGGGGCGAGCCACTGGTACCGACCAAAGCCGGAGCACAACAGGGACTCCCCTTCATCAGAGGATCAAGCTTCGAAGCGGCGACCGTGATTACAGCAGAATAAGGGGAAGAAGATGAGGATCCAGGCAAAAACTTTCTGAAGTAGGGAAGCGAAAGGACTAACACAAAGAGCCAGGATCTGCAGAGGAAATAGGCTTATCAAGAACTGCAAAAACTCCGCTTAAGGGGGAGGATGAGCAAATATATAGAGGCTTAGCGACAACTACTCATTTGCCTAAGAGGACCAATTAATTATGGCCGCGTTAATGTCACCTTCTCCTTGGGGAGTCCACTGAAGGAATCATCCTAGGCTCCCACATAACTCATCAAACCGATGGACCTCGAGAGATCCCCGATGTCACAAATATCAATTCGGGAGGAGCTATCGATTCAACCTTGGGACGTTGCTAGTCTCGGGGCCCCCAATCTGTCCCATGAAAAGGCCCTGAAGGGCCGATGCCAGAACACAAAAGCAAAAAAAAACAGGGAGAAGGGCTGACAGAATAAAAGCTCTTTTTTATACATTAGCAAACAGAAAAAACGTCTTTACACTATTTTTTTCCCGGGGGGAGGGGGGCACATGAAGCAAAAAGGAAGGCATACAAAAAGGGCTCGGAGACTACTCCTCGCCACTATCATCTTCGCCCTTATCAGGGGAAATCAAGAGAGCCAATCTTCCCTCTGCCATACGAGCCTCCTTCAGATCGGCAGATAGCTCGAAACCTCTGGCCTCGAGTTCTTCTAGGGTCTCCCTCTTCACCTCCGCTTTGGCATGCTCGACAGCTTGAATTAGTCTCTGCTCAGCTGCCATGTATATGTCATGAACCATTCTATGCGTTGTGGTCGCATCCTCCTTATAAATGGCAGCATCTCATTCGACCTCAGACTTAGCCGCGACCAAAGTGACAATTTCCCTACGAGTGTCCGTGAGAAGATCCCGTGATGTCACCAATTCCCCGGCCACAATTTCGTTTCAATCTTTCAGCTCGGAGATCTCCGCTTTCAACTGACTAATCCGCGAGTCACTCTACTCGACCTAGGGGAGAAAAGTAAGTCGATGAATATATGAATCCAAAACATGTGTGAATACAGGATAAAAGGGCGGGTATGTGCGAGGTAGAGTTCATAAGTAGTAAGAGCGGCCTTCTCCCGAAGCACCGCCTCCAAAGCGGCCTGAAGTTCTCCCAACTCTTTATCTCCTCGGGCAGAGAGAGCCTCCGAGTCCTGTTGCTTTGAAGAAATTTTCTTATGCTCCTTTTCGTGGGAAAAAAGTTCCCCGCAGAGTTGAAGAATGGCATGGTCATACATCTCCTTACACTGCGGCATAATGGGAAAGTTAGGAAGACGACGAATAACGCCTGAGAATGAAAAGAAACATGGGAGGGAAAACTGTCACCTACTGCATGGACTTCTCTGCCGCTTTAACGGCGCTAGAAATATTGAGATCAACCCTGTCGATTTCGCCATCAAAAATGTTGGAAATAAAATCTCCCCCTTTGGGAGGAGTCCCAGCCGTGACGCCGATCATCCTTTCGGCATCCCTTAGCTCCCCTTATGAATCCGGAAAGTTCTAAATAAAGTCGTTCGATTTGCCGATTTCTCCAAGTGGCAACCCACGTTCCTAGAAGGCCTTGAGCTCCGATCCCTCAGGATCAACGCCAACAGTCCTCCCAGCAGAAGCTACACCAAATCCGGCCATATGATTCTAAGCTATATCAGCGTCCTCTTTAAGGATTCTCGGCTCACCAGCCCGGCCGGAGCCATCTATTTCGTACTCAGCAGCCTCCGATCTAGACGTCTGCAAATCTCTCGCACTGGACCTTGTTCTCCTCCTCAACGGACTTCCATCATCATCCTCCCTTTCGATATCAGGATTCAACCTGAAAGTTAGAGTGGTGGTCCCATCAGGTCGGGCAACGACTACCCTACTTTTCCTTTTCTTGTTCATACCAGGCTTCAAGGCCTCTGCTTCTCCGTTAAGGGGCGACCTCATCTGCATATTCTCGCCAAGACCTGCACCAGCACAATAACCGCGATATGTTTTATCTAAGGGCTTAGAAGGAAACACGAAATGCAAAGAACAGGCAGTAAAGGAACCTCACCATGATTCTTGGCCACCCAACAATCCTTAGCCAGGACAGTCCAAGACCGAACGCGGTACGGGAACTTCTCGCTCAAACGCCTGATCTATCTCGACAAATCTGGGACAACCTCCGGATGCTAAGAAGCGGCTGCAAAAAGCATATAGAGGTTATTATGACGAACGAAAGAGTAGTCAAAAAGCGGTTAAAGGGAAAATCGCTTACATCGGGCGTTCCACCGCTCCGGAAAGGGCATTCTCTGGGCCGGGATGATGTCCGAGGTCCTCACTCAAATAAACCTGCTCATCCATCCTCGGTCTTTCCCCTTATCAACACTCGTGAAAAAATATTTTTTGGACCGGTGGAGGAACTTGATTAAGCCTCGATACAGCTGAGGGCGGTATAGTCTAATCAGATGGTTAAGGGTAAAAACCTCATATCCAGCCCCTTCGGTGAAATGTCTAAGCATTAACACTATCCTCCAAAAGGATGGATAGATCTGACCAAGTGTCACCTAGTATCGGGCACAGAAGTCAAGAATATCTGGGTCGATTTCCAAGGGAGGAGATTCGATAGATTTATCAAGGCCCAAGGTGAATGGGTAAGTGTATATATAAAGGAAACCAGCCTTGAAATTGGTAATGTTATCATTGGGGCCGGGAATCTCTACCTCCACTTCCTTGCTCCATCGGTAGTCCTCCTTCACCTTTCTAACATCGGTCACGATGCTAACGTATCGAGACACGTGCTCATACCGGCCCGGCATAGACGAGGGAGTCTCGATGTCAAAATCATTCGACGTGTCAAGATCGGGTGGGGTACATTGCTCTAAAGTGGGAGCCGATCTGTTTTCTCCCTCATGCTTGTAGGAAGGGTGAAGATGGGAAGTATCTAGCAACCGGTGCATTTATAGGAATCGCTGGAAAAGTAGAAGAGACGAGTCGATGGCAGTTTGTGGGTTTCTCAATTACCACATCTGACGGCGGCCCTGCACGGTTCTCTGGGGCATGGCATTTAATGCTCTTAGACGGTTGACGTCGTGGCAATAATGGCCTCAAGACGATGATTCGATGTCGTTTCCTATTACCTCGTTCTAGGAAACGCAGAGATTATTTGTATGCGGTGAAATTAGGGGGGGCCTATTTCCCGCTATTAAGGTACATTCGGGAAGTCATGTCAGTATCTCGAGGCTGTAGGATTACGATTGAGCTTCCTCCCTTGAGGATCGTCCGCGGCCCAGTAGAGATTCTGAGGATAAGGAATCTGTCCGCGACCCAACAAAGGTTCCGAAGACGGGAGATTCCCCAGGCAAGCGGCTAGAGCCAATAGCCACTAGTACGGGTAGTTTAGGTATACACCATGCTTTGTGAATACCGTTATTTGATGATACTTGTTATTTGTGTTAAATGGAATTAAGTTGAGACTTCTACGGATTTAAAGTTTCAAGTTGAATTGCTATTTTCTTTTTAAGAAATGAATTTAATAAATAATTTGTTTTAAATGATTACATTTATATTTGACCGTGTTACATGAATGATTCGCGAGCGGGGTGAATAATGCGTTTATGGTTCGCGCCGTTCGATCCTTCGGCAGTGCACATTTTATTATTGTATTAGACGGGACGTAGACCTCAACATAACTTGCGCATGCTATTTATTTGGAACTTTTTGTGACTTGTATTGCTTTAATGCCTTGAATGTAAATTGTTAAATGATATGACTGAAATTGACACTACATTTATGAAAGAAGAATTTAACACTTCATGTTGTTGAGCTTTCAGTATTATTTATGATATCCATGCTTAGCATAACACTTTAATTATATTATTGTTTACCCTAGTAAGTGTCAAGTCGACCCCTTGTTACTACTTCTTCGAGGTTAGACTGGACACTTACCGGGTACGTCTTATTTATGTACTCATACTACGCTTCTGTACTTAATTGTATAGGATCTGAGGCAGACACATCTAGTTATCCACGAGGCACGCATACTTGATTCAGATTGAGACTTACGGTGAGCTACCCCCTTTCTAGCCATTCAGCAGCATGCTGGAGTTTCTCTTTTGCTTGTATATGTCTACTCTATTTCAGACAGTATATAAGTCATCTTTTGTATATTCTACTAGTTTTTCACACACTTGTAACATTAGGTCTTGAAACAAATTAGTAAACTTGATTTTTGGTGTTGTATTCCTGTAATTATGATTTCTTTTAGTTGTTTCCGCTTCGATTATTTATCGAATGTTTTAAATTTAAGTTAAGTTAGATATTGGGATTGTTTAATAAAATAAACGGGAACTCACTACTTGGTCGTTGTTGGCTTGCCTAACAACGGTGTTGGACGCCATCATCACCTATAATGAAATTTGGGTCGTGACAATTATAAGTAGGAAGCCCCCAAATCAAAAGTTAAATTACGAAAAAGTCCATCAAAAATTAATTGACCATTTTGCCCTATACCATAAAGAGTAAGAATATTTTGTTTAAATAATACTAAATAAAATTAAGCACATTCATAGTATACTATTTGTCTATGATGTAATTTACTTGCTTTTAGTGATTAGAACCCCATTGTAGCTCCTGGAAGTTACCGTATTTTATTTATATAGTCTATATGTTATATATTTCTTCTTTTTTTTCTCGTGTTCTTACTTTTTTCTCTATTTTTTGTACAATAAAAATAAAAGTTAGTACTAATGAATTAATCTTTCGTATTCCTAATTGTAACAGCTCATATGCATGAACTTCATTCCGTTCATATTCCTCATTAATAGTCACTATATTTAAAGATCAATTATAACATACGTTCGATTACTATAATAAGATAAGCTCTAAAGTTGATGAATGTCAGTGGTATCAATTAAGTGCAGCCATGAGTCCATGACTACCATTACAATCTTTCATTGCGCTTTAATTCACCGTGATCATCATTTATATTTTCTTTTCCAATTCTTCAGGGTTGCTATCAGAAAATATGGGAGTCATATCACGACAACCAAATCCAAATGGGAAAGGGTAAAGCTAAACGTTGTTTTTGTTTTTAAATTTGTATTGTTTGATTTAACCCCCCCCCCCCCCCCCCCCACCCCCACCCCCACCCCCACCCCCACCACTTGCACAGGGTAAATCTCCTCATCCAATTTTCGAGCTTTGTCTATTCTTTATCTTTTTTAGTTTTGTTATTCTTATATTTTTAATGCTGGCACGTATGTTTTTTTTCCTTGTGCATTATTTTTACTTATTCTACACTATTCCATTTTTTCATAAACTAGCACCTCAAGATTAGTTGAATATCCATAATATGGTACAAAATTCACTTTGTTTAGAGAATTGCCTATCCTAGGATTGTTGGATAAGTGAAGCAAGAGTCGAGCTTCAAGGCTGCAGAATTGATAAATTCTTTTCAAAATTCTTACAGCTTGTTTGGATGGTCATTACCTATTGTGTCGTATCGTATTGTTACTTTAAATACGATGTTTGTTTTGATTGTTACTTAAATTTTATTGTATCGTATCGTTAAATCCGTCGTTACGTAACGACGAAATGTGCCACTTTATGTAACGACCGATTTGGTGTGGTTGCATCCGTTATCTTGTCTTTTTCTCTCATCTCACCCTTAACTATTATTAAATTATTTTATTTTATCATTTACCCTACCTTTTTATATAATAAATTTACCCCGTATCATAATTTATCTTTATAACATTACAAATTTATTCTTCATATTGCTAGTGCATGATATCATGAAACAACGGCAAACGATACAATCTATCCAAACATTGTATTCATCAAGCGATACAGTACAATACAATACAATACGATATAATACATTATGAAACGATGAGTAACAACCATCCAAACAAGCTGTTAATGAAAGGGATTACGGGAGAAAAAAAAAGTTAGGTATTTTCGCATACGGAGAAAGCTCTGCTCTTTAGATGACTCGGTGAAGCAAATAATCATATACAGTTCTTGATATCATTTTTGTGCTGCACTTTTATAAAGGGTTTCAACATCTACACCAAGAGTTATAGTTATGACAGTGTTTACTGATAATTACAGTTAGATTTGATTTTATGGTTCTAAAAATACGTGACCTATTTTAATACCAGTTGTTAAGAAATAGATGATAAGTGTGAGCTAAGAAAGAGAGATAAGAGCTTTGAAGTAAATATGTTATGCAAACCGAATGGCTGGAATCGGGGCCTCGAGCTAGCCTGCGCCGAGCCTCGAGGTCGAGCCAAAGCACTGGACTGGGGTCGATCGATGGGGGACTAACAGTCCTAAGAGCTTTAATGATGGCTCTTTATAATCAATGATGGGTAATAAATGATAAACAATCAATGAAACACAATAAATGTAAGCAATAAATCGAAGGAAAGACAATAGAGAGTGTTTAAGTTAGAGAGCAGAGAATGTTCTTATTCTTGTATTGAATATTATGTGTGCAAAAAATAATAAGGGTCCTCTTTATATAGGAGGAAAACTCCAACATAGTACATATGCATTTATTATAAAGATAAACGGCTGGTACTGCTATTTAATGCCACGGTACGAACTTGTTCTATTCTTATAGACTTGGTCAGCTCTAACTACTTGCCTTGGGAATCTCCCACTCGTTCATCATAGCCGCTGATTTGCTCTGTTCCGAGGTCGAGCATAGGGAACCCTCGGGGTCGGGCCTCGAACTGTGCCTCGAGCCTCCTGAAGACGGGCTATGGGATGTCATAGTGATCATAAAATCGGGCTCTCCGATTTTAGCCGTATACAGATAGTCATCGCGTTTCTTAGAATGGAATGGTATGAAATGACTTTGACATCGATCTCCTAGAGCTTCTCACGATGACGTCATGCTTATGACGTAATCTTTTGTGATGATTGAGACGTCCCATCGATTCATCTTTCTAGAAGCATTCAATGCACAGTCGATTTATTTTCCCAAAAGCGATGATATCGCCATTGATCCGTTTTCCAAAAAGCATTGATTGCGCCTGTCGATACGTTTCCCAAACTCTTCTCTTCATCCTCATCCAAACTCTAACTTCCATGGTTCAGGCCCGTGACCGTAAGGTCACACAACAGCAGTTTTGCCAGTTATGTCATGGCTCATTTTCAGAGCTTTTCCCCACCGAGTGCGGTCGTTCTGGTTTTTTGTTATTGTTGTTGTTGGCCCGAAAACTGGAACCGGACATCGTAATCCCTCTGGTTCTTGATTAGTTAATATGATATTTCTTGAGATTCTTTGTCACCCCTCGGACTAAGTTTGGATTGATCTAGTACATACTCAGGTCGCCGGGACTTCTGAGTTCGAGTTGAGCGAGAGCAGGGTCCCGATTTTCTTTGAAATAGGGGTTAGGCCTTGTCGCTAATCCTCGAGTGAGAGTTTGCTCCATCATCTGAAAATAAAGATAGCCCTTAGACTTTCACAAACAGTCCCCGAGTGAGAGTTTGCTTAAACTCGGGCGGCCCTGAAAACTCGATTTGAACATAAAATGAAGACAGCCCTAAGGCGTTATAGATGGCCCCTGAGAGAATATACACTCGAACTCGGATGTCCCCTAGGCTAAAGTAACCGACAGAGCGTTTAAATTGATCTGAAGGCGAAGATAGCCCTGCGAC
The DNA here is from genome assembly GCF_000715075.1 of Nicotiana tabacum. Classification (NCBI taxonomy): domain Eukaryota; kingdom Viridiplantae; phylum Streptophyta; class Magnoliopsida; order Solanales; family Solanaceae; genus Nicotiana; species Nicotiana tabacum. The sequence goes on from NC_134087.1 coordinate 119,168,272, forward strand.
TTTATTAATAATTCTCGAGTGAGAACTGGCTCGGGCTCAGGTAGCCCTAGGGCCAAAGAATCGGGTGAATGACCCGCACTTATAATAGCAGATATCATCGAGATAGGGTACCATTTCGAGGCTAGATTTATATGGATAGCTCCTTAGATATCATAGTTATAGTAATAGAGATACTCGAGATCGAGCATCGTCTCGAGATCGAGCATCGTCTCGAGTCTAGATTGATGTTGATAGCTTCTTAAAGCCCAACTTTATATTGATAGAGATTCTCGATATCGGGCACTGATAACTAGGGATTATGGTGCATTTTACACTCCTTCTAACTTGAGTTTTGATATAAAATGTGTACAAAATAGTCCCAAAGGCTTACATGTTGTACTTGTTTGCAGGGTTTGGTCAAGAAGATGACAACTAGTCAAAATCAGCTCAAAAAAGAGTGAAACATGCACAAGTACCAAGAACAAGTCCAAGCACAGTGCAACAGGTCCATTGTGACCACACTCCATTTAGTGCGGTCCGCAGTAAGGAGGTTTAGAGAGGTGCCTATTTCAGAAAATCAAGCATTGCGGCCGCAAAGCATTTCATGTGAACCGTAATGGACTCACCGCGGCCGCACTCAATATTGTGCGGTCCGCAATGATGGAGTTTAGAGAGTTGGAGTTTTGAAGCTTGATGACAATGCGGTCCGCGGTCCTTTTTGTGCGGGCCGCAATAGAAGCCACCACGGTCGCGGTGCATTTTGTGTGGCCCGCGGTGACCAAGTTCAGAGAGGAGAGTTTAAAGCGAAGAAGCCTCACTGCGGCCGCAGTCGATTTTGTGCGGACCGCACTACCCCCCGCAGGGGAATTTTTGTCCAGAAAATTTGGCCTAGTATAAATAGTTTCTTTTCCCATTATTAGGTCATCAGTTGTATTCTAACATTGAGCTGCGCTCGTGAACAGGGTTTCTTAACCATTTTGAGTAATTTTAGAGTAGTTTTATCATTGAATCTTCAAGTATTAGCTTGTAATTAAATATTATTGATTTTTCTTCATTTATATATCAGTTTTCTTCTAATATCATGAGTAGCTAAACCCATTAGCTAGGGTTGTGGCTCAACCCTAGTGTGGGTATTTGATGGGTCTTGAGTTTTAAGTCTTTAATGTCTATGGGTGTTTGATATTTGGACTAATTTGTGGTTTTAATGTTAAATTAGTGGTTGCAAACACTAATTTGTGCCTATTTGACTTAGGTTCTTCTTAAGAAAGAGAACTTGAGTCTAGGAAAATTAGTCCAACAAGGAATTAGGGCGTATTCAAGAGATTGATAGCTCCAATTAAAGGATTAAATCTAGAGATAGTAATACCTGACTTGAACCTCAATTACTTGTACAAATTAACATACCCAATTGGTCTTGAGAAAGTCAATTAGGGCAAAATCACTCAAACTACCGAGAGGTATAGAGTGAGAAGTTTAGTGCATTGGTTATATCGTAATCCCCAACATGACAATCTTGCCTTAGACTCGAGAACCTGTCAAGTATCCACCTAGGAGAAAGTCACTTCCCTAGTGCCTTCTTAAATATTTAGACAACCTTTCAAGTAACTTACTCTTAGCTTAATTTAGCATCTTATTAGCATTAAATTAGAAGTAATATCAAAAGACCAATTATGTTTAGAAGTGCAATTAAGAGCAATTACGCATCTCCAATTTAGATAGGAACACAATTCCCACATCTAGCTCCTTGTGGAAATCGATCACAACCTTCTCGGGTAAAAGCTACTTCGACCACTCTTGCTACTTTGTAGTAGTGCAGGGTTGGCTCCGATCACTTTTTGCCGTCGTTGCCGGGGAGCTAATGATTTTGGCTATCTATCTAAATAGTTTTGTGTAATGTTCTTCTTTTCTTTTGTGTTACTAATTTGTGTGTGTCACAACTTCATGTAAAAAAATGGTAGCAAACAACGCACCTATTGGAGATCTTCTACCGGGGTAGGTGGTAGATGACAACATTAATGATGAGGTCCCTATTGTGCCTCAAGGACAAAGGAGAGGACTCCAGGCCAATGATAATATTTCAGACCCTCCCCCGCCACCTCCAAAAGTGGCTCCTCGAGTGCTTCCCAACCAAGGATATGCAAGTGCAATTGTCCCACCACGGATCCGGGCGGGTAATTTTAAAATTACCAATGTGATACTGACATTGCTGGAGCGGCGTGGGTATTTCACAAGCGCAGCCAATCAGAATGCTTACAAACATCTCAAGGGTTTCATGGAAACCAATTGGGGGAGCAAGCAAACTAATGTGCCGGAGGATGCACTTTGGTTGAGACTATTCCCTTTCTCACTTAGCGGGAAGGCATTGGATTGGCTTGAGTGACTTCCCAACCATTCCATCACTAATTGGGATGAGTTGGCGGATAAGTTCATTGCAAAGTTTTTCTCGTCGGGGCACATGGCAGCATTAAGAGATGAGATCTTAGCTTTCAAGAGGGAGCCCACCAAACCACTACATGAGATTTGGGAGCGATAGATAACAATGGTAAAGGAATGCCCCAACAATGATATGACTGAGGCTTGAGTATTGATTTCTCTATTCTGGAAAGAGGCTTGAATGAGAAACAGAAACCTTCCAGTGATGTTTTTGTATAAAGATCATTGGGTACATCTTGGTCACATCACTTGAAATGATGTGAGTACTTTGTTTGGTTAGAGAATGAGTGGGCGGACAGTGTAGTGCAGTGCGGCAGAAATAGTGCCGTCAGTCACTTCATTTCCAGTTGTATCCAATTGACTTTGTACTGCTATGTGGAAATCATAAGAGCATCAGGTCCTTGTGTGGTTTCCTTGCTCCTGAAGCTGTAGCAGTTCACCTATAGCTGAAATTTGTTAAAGCTTGCATCATTCCAAGTAGGTCAGGTTCCCTAACTGGTTGTTGACAGGAAGTTCGTTAGATAAACAAAACATAGGTCAAGATTATTTAATGTCTATCAAATAGACTTTCTACCGGGGCATTAACACAACAAACCAGTGCATAGTGAACCAACTTGCTGGGGGTACCTTCATGAAGTTGTCTTATGATAAGGCTTGTGACATTCTTGACGAGATGGCTGACACGTCCTCCGCTTGGCAAAGTAGAGCCAATGTGCCACAGGGTGACCCCACGGTCACTCACTTGCACAAAGAGCTACATGACCATGGGCAGGCTATAGCAGAGCTGACAACTACCATGAACCATCTAGCAAAGGCATAGTTATAACAGGTTCAAAATTTGCGCCAAGTAAATGATATGGAGGGTGTCAACATACTAGTGAACAAAAGAAGACATACAGGTCAATAGAACCAAGGGAGTTCGGATCAATATGACAATGATTGTGGTGGATTCCAAGACGATGGTTATGATGGTCAGAATAAAGATGTGCAATACGTGAACAACTATCAAGGCCAAAGGGGCAATTCTTCCAACCAACAACAATGGACACCCCAAGTCAATTGGGGCAATCAACAACAACAAGGTAATAATAATTGGGGGAACAACAACCAAAATTCCAATTGGGGCAATCAGAACAATCAGGGTAATTGGAATGGCAACAACAACAATTGGGGTGGTAACAACAATCAGGGAGGTTGGAACAATTGCAATCAAGGAAATCAGGGGCAAGGCTTTCAAAGGCCCCTAATATACCAACAACCGAACAATCTACCCCCATTCCCATCCCAAGGTCCTAGTTCTTCCAACAACGAAACAGGGAGAATTGAAATAATGTTTGAACAGATGATGAAAAAGAATGCGGACTTTGATGTTCAGTTGGCTTCCCACAATAGTTCAATCAGAATCTTGGAGGTTCAATTAGGCCAAATCTCACAATCCATGAATACTCACCTTAAGGGGGAACTACCAAGTGTTACAGTAGTTAACCCGAAGGGTGGGAACAATCATGTTATGGCGGTAACTACAAGAAGTGGGAGAGACGGTGATGTGAATGCCTCGAAGCAAAAAGCAATTTTGAGTGATGAAGTTGAGTTGCAAGAAGATGAGATTCCTTTGGTGGTTGAAAATGTGATTGATGAGAACGTGAATGAGGAAGTGAAGATTGACATTCAAGATTCCGAGGTGGAGACTCAGAATGATGTGAACCCGTCTAGGGAATATGTAATAGACATACAGGAACCGGTTGTGCCTAAAGAAAAGACTCATTTACCAAGGCAACCTCCACCTTATACTCAAAGGCTCGCGAAGTAGAAAAATGAGAATCAGCATAAGAAGTTTATTGACATGATGAAGAGCTTATCTATTAATGTGCCTTTGGTGGAGGCTCTAGAACAAATGTCGATCTATGCTAAATTCATGAAGGACTTGGTGACAGAGAAAAGATCCATGTATTGTGAAACTATCAAGATGGCCCACCAAGTTAGTGCAATAGTGCACTCAATGGCTCGAAGCTTGAAGATCCCGGTGTTTTCACCATTCCTTGCACCATTGGGAGTGCGGACTTTGCTAAAGGTCTATGTGATTTGGGTGCAAGTATCAACTTGATGCCTTACTCAATTTTCAAGACTTTGGGTATTGGGCAACCGAGGCTGACTTCCATGAGATTACAAATGGCGGATAGAACTATGAAGAGACCATTGGGAATTATTGATGATGTTCTTGTCCGGGTGCACAAATTTATCTTTTTAGCTGATTTTGTGATCTTGGATTATGAGGTAGATTATGAAGTTCCAATCATATTGGGAAGACCTTTCGTTGCTATGTGGAAGGCCTTAGTTGATGTGGAAGTAGGGGAATTCACCTTTCGTGTGGGTGACGAGAAAGTGGTCTTTCATTTGTGCAAGTCAATGAAGCAGCCCAACAGTTCTGAGGTGTGTTCTTTTGTGGACCTTGTCACGGCAGTGATAGTTGATGATACCAGTGCAATGATCAATATGGAGGACCCTCTAGAGGCAGTCTTGTTGAATCTTGATGTAAATGATGATGAAGGCCGAGTGGAGTATGTGAATGCTTTACATGGAATGGGTTCTTACTCTTATGAGCCTAGGAAACTCTTTTTTGATCTTGAGAATAGGAAGACTCCACCAACAAAACCTTCAATCGAGGAACCTCTGGTGTTGGAGTTGAAGCCGTTACCTCCACACCTTAGGTATGAGTTCTTAGGCCCTAGTTCAACTTTGCCAGTTAATCTTTCTTCTTGTCTTACTAACATGCAGGTTGATGACACATTGGCAATGCTCCAAAAGCAAAACAAGGCAATTGGATGGATTTTAGCTGATGTTCGGGGGATAATCCCAACATTATGTATGCACAAGATTATTCTAGAAGATGATGTAAAGCCCTCTTTGGAACATCAAAGAAGGTTGAACGAGGCAATGCAAGAAGTTGTGAAAAAGGAGGTGATCAAGTGGTTGGATGACAGGGTTATATACCCCATCTCTGATAGCTCTTGGACTTCATCGGTGCAATGTGTACCGTAGAAGGTTTGCATGACCGTGGTTGCAAATTTGCAAAATGAGTTGAATCCTACCAAGACCGTCACCGGGTGGAGGGTGTGCATGGACTACCGCAAGTTGAATAAAGTGACCCGCAAGGATCACTTTCCATTGCCTTTTCTTGATCAGATGTTAGATGCTGGGTGTGCCTTCTACAGTTTCTTGGATGGGTATTCTGGATACAACCAAATCTTGATTGCCCCAGAAGATCAGGAAAAGACCACATTCACTTGTCCATATGGCACCTTTGCCTTTTTTCGGATGTCTTTTGGGTTGGGTAATGCACGGGCTACATTTCAGTGGTGTATGATGGCCATTTTCACCGATATGGTGGAAGATATTTTGGAGGTGTTCATGGACAGCTTTACTTTTGTGGGTGATTCATTTTATGAATGTTTGAAAAATCTTGATAGAGTGTTGGCCCGTTGTGAAGAAACTAATCTTGTTCTTAATTGGGAGAAATGTCACTTCATGGTGGAAGAGGGCATAGTTCTTGGGCATAAAATTTCAAAGAATGGTATAAAGTTGGACAAAGCAAAAATTGATGTGATTTCAAGGCTCCCTTCCCCTACCTCTGTCAAGGGAGTTAGAAGTTTTCTTGGGCATGCGGGGTTCTACCGGAGATTTATCAAAGACTTTTCGAAGGTAGTGAATCCCTTATGCAAGTTATTGGAAAAAGATGCCAAATTCGTGTTCGATGAGAGATGTATGCAAGCCTTTGAAATTCTCAAGCACAGGTTGGTCACCACTCTTATTATTACCGCACCCAATTGGAGCTTTCCTTTTGAGCTCATGTGTGATGCGAGTGATGTTGCGGATGGGGTAGTTTTGGGTCAAAGAGTGAACAAAATATTTCATCTGGTGTACTATGCGAGCAAGACAATGAATGATGCTCAAGTGAACTACATGGTAACCGATAAAGAGCTTTTGGCTATTGTGTTCGCAATGGAGAAATTTCGGTCATATCTCATGGGTGCCAAGGTCATAGTACATACTGATCATGGCGCACTCAGGTACGTGATGACGATGAAGGATTCCAAAGCTAGATTGATGTGATGGGTCTTGTTACTTCAAGAGTTTGATTTGGAAATTGTGGACCGAAAGGGTAGTGAAAACCAAGTGGTAGACCACTTGTCCCGCTTGGAGGAGGAGGGGAGGTCTGGTGATGGCCTAGATATCAATGACTCATTTTCCGACGAATAACTCCTTTTTCTATCGGTAAATTGTATGCCATGGTTTGCGGACGTTGCTAATTTTCTTATGACTGGTATAATCCCGTGTGAGCTCTCTTCTACCCGAAGGATGAAGCTCAAATGGGATAGTTTGGATTTATATTGGTATGAACCATACTTGTTCAAGATTTGCACGGATGGTATGATTCAAAGGTGTGTCCCGGAGGAGGACCAATTGAGTATCTTAGAGGCTTGTCATTCCTCTCCCTATGGTGGCCATCATGGCTGGGCGAGGACGGCTTCCAAAGTTCTTACTTGCAGGTTTTATTGGCCAACTTTGTACAAAGATGCAAGTGAACTTGTGAAGAGGTGTGACGAATGTCAAAGAGCGGGTGGAATTTCAAAAAAAGATGAGATGCCTCTCAATACCATCCTTGAAGTTGATATTTTTTATGTATGGGGAATTGTTTTTATGGGCCCTTTTATTAACTCGTGTGGAAACATATACATTCTTGTGGTGGTTGACTATGTTTCAAAGTGGGTTGAAGCCGTGGCTTTACCCAATAATGAGGCCCGGAGTGTTGTTGCGTTTCTCAAGAAGAGCATTTTTACAAGGTTTGGCACTCCTCGTGCAATCATAAGTGATGGGGGGTCTCATTTTTGTAATAGAGCTTTTGACACTTTGCTTGCAAAGTATGTTGTCAATCACAAAGTTCTACTCCTTATCATCCTCAAGCGAGTGGCCAAGTTGAAGTCTCAAACAGGGAAATCGAGAGTATATTTTCAAAGACGATCAATGCAAATAGGACCGATTGGTCAAAGAAGTTGGATGATGCTCTATGGGCTTATAAGACTGCTTACAAGACTTCGATTGGTATGTCTTCATACCGGTTGGTGTTTGGTAAATATTTCCATCTACCGGTTGAGTTAGAGCACAAGGCCATGTGGTCTTTGAGGAAGCTGAATCTTGAATAGGATGTGGCAGCAAATCTTCGTGTGGATCAGCTTAATGAACTTGATGAATTCTGATTCCATGCCTTCTCCACTTCGTCCTTGTACAAGGATAAAATGAAGTACATTCATGATAAATATGCTTATGTCAAGGAGTTCAAAGTGGTTGATTTGGTTCTCTTGTTCAATTCTCTGTTACGTCTGTTTCCGGGAAAGCTTAAGTCAAAATGGAGTGGACCTTTTGAAGTGGTGTGTGTGACTCCATTTAGTGCACTTGACTTGAAGAACAAAAATGGGGAGGTTTTCAGAGTTAATGGGCACATGGTCAACCACTACCTGGGCAAGATTGATGACAGCCACGTGGTGGCACTGCTCCATCTGAAGTGATTTGATGGTAACCGCCGTCGTGCCGCGACGTTAAATCAGGCGCTTCTTGGGAGGCAACCCATGTGTCTTTATATTTGTTTTTCTTTGATTCTCTTCTTAGTGTAGGAGTTATTTTAGGACTGACTGGTTGTGACTGGTTGTTAAATCAGGCGTGGCCGCGATGGATTTTGTGCGATCCGCGGTGGCTCAATGCGGACCGCAATGCATTTTGTGCGGTCAGCGGTGCCTTTAATCAGATAGTGGGTAGTCTGAACCCCACCTCAGTATGGACTGCGGTGCATTTTTTGCGGTCCGTGATAGCTTCTTTGCGGCTACACTGCATTTTGTACGATCCGCGTTTTGAAAATTCTGAATGTCACCAATTGTTTTTCCTGCAATTTTTCTATGTTATTGTTTCTCTGATTCTGCTGATACTAACAAAGCTCAATTGAATGTTCTTTGCAGATAATGGTGAAATCACGAGGCAAAGGTGATAAATAGTCATGAAAAGGAGAGTCCTCTTGGGGTAGGGAGCGAGGCATGATTCGATTGACCCCACAAGCCCGGCAAAATATCAAAACACCAGAAGGCTCACAAAGGCTAATGATAGAGTTATTGACCAATCCAGGAGTGAGTGTGAGCCTTCCCGGGAGGCATCTAACTCAAACTCAGTGCCAGAGTATGTTCCTGACTGGCCGAAGAGGAACAGGTTGAGGGATACACCTCCGGCCTCTCCCACTGCCCAAGAATCAGTGTTCATATCTTCTGAGTCATCTGAGTGCTCAGCTGCAGGCAGTGAAAATGAATATTCCACTTCACCTACAGTTTCACTATCCGAGGAGGGTCCCGTAGAAGAAGAAGGAGAAGAAGTAGGAGGGGGTGACCCCCATGTGGGAGGGGTGGAGAGAACCAGAAATCCGGAGGCATGTCAGGACAGATTTGTGGGTGAGTTAGCCTACCACAAGTTCAGAGAATGGTAGCCCGAGAGGAAGTTAATACCGAAGAGGAAATTTATTACAAAGGACCTCATGCCTAGTAACCCCAATATGTTGAGGCAGTTTAGGGAGAGAGCAGGCTGGGACTACTTCATAGGCCATGTGGAGGATGCCAATGAGCACTTAGTCAAGAAGTTCTACACCAATGTTGCCCACATCAAAAAGGGCACCACAGTGACAAAGTTGCGAAATCTGAAAGTGCAATTTGATGGCAAGACGATAAATGATTACCTGGGCTTCCCGGAGGAGGATGGGGCACTGTAGTTAGAAAAGGTGACATTAGGTGAGGTTGCTCGTCCTTGGTTGGTAGAGTACTTGGCAATCTTAGGTACCACCCCAGATTGGTTGACCGCGGGAGTGAAAATTTTGAGGAGAACCCTTAACATTGAAGCAAAAGGGTGGGAAACATCTTTATGTAGCAGGCTATACCCCACCACTCATAACAACTCACTTCCCATCCCTCGGGCTATATTGGTGGCATCGATCATAGCGGGGTACCCGATCAACATAGGGAATGTGATGTCGAAGGTGATAGATCCTACCCCTTCCTCAATTTGCTGACCATATACTTTGAGGACCTAGATCTGGAGAAGTTGAGATTCGATGTGAAAGTGAGAGCAAAGGCTCCATTCTCTTGGTACAGCACCAAGGGTCCCGACAACCCCAAGGACCTTAAGGGCAAAGCAACTACTTCAACTGGCCAGTCTGAAGAGCCAGTAGTAGTAGTAGTGGCTCCTACTCGGCCTGCCTCTGCCACTCCAGACATGGCCCCAGGAGCCTCCATTTCTATAGCTCCAGAGATCCCCTCATTCACTACAAATCCCTTGACTACCCACTGCCTGAGCCAGACCCTTCCCAGCATCAATAACTGGATGCAGACAGCCACTTCTAAGCTGTCTATACTATATACTTCGGTGGGAGCCCAGTCAGCACCTCCTCCGGCATAGGTCCCACAGTCCGTGGAGGACAGTTTCAAGGAGCTTCTGGATAACTAGAAGAAGCTCCTGGAAAACCAGCAATTAATATTGGACGTTATGTTCTCGCACGGAAAAGCATTGAAAGATTTGGCCAAAAAAGCTAAGAAACTAAGGAAGACTCGGTCATCCAAAGAGTCAGTGAAGGAATTGAGAGTGGAGATGGAAAGGTTGAAGGTGGATCACCTGCCTTTGGACCTTGTATTGAAAGACCCGACCCCAACAGCCTAGCCCCAGCCAGAGTAGAAGATAGAGAGGCCAGCCAAGAGGAAAAGGGTGCTTCCCCGAACTGATGATGTGATTATAGAGTTGGAGGACCCGCAGGGAGGTTCCTCTAGCCAGCCCCAGATTCTAGTACAGGCCCAGGACTCAGTCCAGGCCTAGGTCCTAGTGGAGACACAGATCACAGGGAGCCAACCACAGGTTCCCGAGCAGACCAAGGACCCAGGGACCCAGACTCAGGATCCTATGCAGACGGAAGGCCAATAGGGAGTCTCTTTTTCCTCTCTTTCTTATTTTGTGCTTATTTTGGTTAGTTAGTATTGAGGACAATGCTAGCTTTCATTTTAGGGGGTAGCCCTATTTGGATGACTGTATATATGACAGTACTTTTTATTTATGCTTTCTTTTTACCTTTGGTTTGTATATAATTTTATCATTTTATTGCACTTTTCGTATATTTACTTTTGGTCTATATATAAAGTTATATTCTTATGTATATATTCATTCTCCCTTATTTATATTCGACTAAATCCCCTCTTGTATATATTCAGTTTACTTTCTGCATTTTTCCTTTCATAACTTATTATTTTATGTTCGTAGCTTCTTATTTTGAGTTTTTGCAATAAGCCTTTGGTTTTCTTAATGCCACGGTTCTTTCCAAAGGTGAAATTTGGGTGAACCGGGTGGCTCTTCCCGATGATGGATGGCATGAAAACCTTCTTAAGGGTTTGAGTTTGTTTTCTTTTTGCTTTTTAGTAGCTAGTTGGTGAGGGTGCCTCAAGCAAGGCTTCACTTAAGCCTAACACATTTGCCTTTGATCCTATGGTCAAAAACAAATTGTTGTGTATAGGATGGTAAAAGTTGTGACCTTGAGACTCTTGTGTTGGCCGTTAATCATCAAGTAGTTTTTCGGGACCATTGTGTTACTCAAATCTTAACTAAGGTTGTTGTGGGCCCCCGACTCTATTTATTTAGCAATCACATAGCTTGTGTGGTGAGAATTTGAATTGCAAAGTCCATGTCCCAAGCCATTAGTCTAGAACTTACCCTGAATGTTTGTCTAGGCGAAATTCTAAGTGTAATTTGACTTGAGACGTTATTATAGGCTCTCCTTGTTCCGAATAATATCTTGAACACTTCCATAGCTTACTAATGATAATATATCTAGTCAACCCTCCTGTACCATAGACCTTTTTCTTTCAAAAAAACCACGATACAAACCTTTACACGTTCTAAAAATACCCTCTCTTGGCACCCGATCTTTCCTTAGCACAAGGCAAAAGCATAAGTTTGGGGGGAGAGACGATGAATGCAACAAAGTGGTAAAATGTACAAAATAAAGAAAAGGAAAGGAAATGAAAAAGAAAGAAAATCAAAAGGACAAAAAGAATGATCAATGTAGAAAAGAATGAAGGGATTCAATAAAAGTAAAAAAGATGAAAGGTGTGGAAAAGTTGAGAAAGGAGAAAAAGTTTGAAATGAACAAGAAAGAGTGATAGTGTGTCTCTCTAACCCCTAAGAAAGAAGTAAATGACTTAAAAAGTCAAGTGAATGTGTGCCAAAATGAAGCAAATGAAGTGCTAAAGGGAAGTGGAACTTACTTAGACCAAACATTTCCTACCCAGAACCAAAAGCCTTCACTATATCTCCACAAAAGCTCTATATGATCTTGAGTTGAATGAAACTTACATTAGTGATGACTCACATAAGGGGCAAACTTATGGTACTTAGAGTCGGACTTGTGACCATTTTTTGATAGAGATGAGTGCGTTTCCACTATCCTCGTTTTGAGTGCTATAATCTTAAAGGTGAGGTTTGCTTAGGGAGAGTTGAGGATGTATGAGTTTGGGTTCCACAATGACCAAAGTAGTAGAAAGAGTTTCTTTGATGTGTTGAGTCAACTCTTGATTCTATTGTGTCGCACTAAATCCATGGTGCTTACAAGGTCGAATGTTGTTAATGATTCATTTGAATTGAGGGCAATTGTTAGTCCCAATTGAGGCTAGATGAGGTCATTTTAGGTCAGCTGAATTTTCTTGGATTTACTCTCAAGGGGTGGGTCTTATTTTGTTTGCTTGAGGACAAGTAAAAGCTTAAGTTTGGGGAGTTGATAACTAGGGATTATGGTGCATTTTACCCTCCTTCTTACTTGAGTTTTGATTAAAAATGTGTACAAAATAGTCCCAAAGGCTTACATGTTGTACTTGTTTGCAGCATTTGGTCAAGAAGGTGACAATTAGTCAAAATCAGCTCAAAAAGGAGTGAAACATACACAAGTATCAAGAACAAGTCCAAGCACAGTGCAATAGGTCCATCGTGGCCACACTCCATTTAGTGTGATCCGCAGTGAGGAGGTTCAGAGAGGTGCCTATTTAAAAAAATCAAGCATTCCGGCGGCAAAGCATTTCATGCGGACTACAATGGACTCACCGCGGCCGCACTCGATATTGTGTGGTCCGCAATGATGGAGTTCAGAGATTTGGAGTTTTCAAGCTTGATGACAATGCGGACCGCGGTCCTTTTTGTGTGGGCCACAACAGAACCCACCGCAGTCGCGATAAATTTTGTGCGGCCCGCGGTGACCAAGTTCAGAGAGCAGAGTTTAAAACCAAGATGCCTCACTGCGGCCGCAGTCAATTTTGTGTGGACCGCACTACCCCCGCAGGGGTATTTTTGTCTAGAAAATTCGACCTAGTATAAATAGTTTCTTTTCCCATTTTTAGGTCATCAGTGTGTATTTTAACGCTGAGTTGCGCTCGTGAATAGGGATTCTTAACCATTTTGAGTAATTTTAGAGTAGTTTTATCATTGAATCTTCAAGTATTAGCTTGTAATTAAATATTATGGGGTTTTCTTCATCTATTTATCAGTTTTCTTCTAATATCATGAGTAGCTACACCCATTAGCTAGATTTGTGGCTTAACCCTAGTATGGATATTTGATGGGTCTTGAGTTTTAAGGCTTGAATATCTATGGGTCTTTGATATTTGGACTAATTTGTGTTCTTCATGTTGAATTAGTGGTTGCAAACACTAATTTGTGCCTATTTGACTTGGGTTCTTCTTGATAAAGAGAACTTGAGTCTAAGAAAATTAGTCCAACAAGGAATTGGGGCGTATTCAAGAGATTGATAGCTCCAATTAAAGGGTTAAACCTAGAGATAGTAATACCCGACTTGAACCTTAATTGCTTGCACAAATTAACATACCCAATTGGTCTTGAGAAAGTCAATTAGGGAAAAATCACTCAAACTACTAAGAGGTATAGAGTGAGAAGTTTAGTGCATTAGTTATATCGTAATCCCCAACATGACAATCTTGCCTTAGACTCGAGAACCCGTCAAGTATCCACCTAGGAGAAAGTCACTTCCCTAGTGCCTTCTTAACTATTTAGACAACCTTTCAAGTAACTTACTCTTAGCTTAATTTAGCATCTTATTAGAATTAAATTAGAAGTAATATCAAAAGACCAACTATGTTTAGAAGTGCAATTAAGAGCAATTACGCATCTCCAATTTTGATAGGAACCCAATTCCCACTTCTAGATCCCTGTGGAAATCGATCCCGACCTTCTCGAGTAAAAGCTTCTTCGACCACTCTCGCTACTTTTTAGTAGAGCAGGGTTGGCTCCGATCTGGCCATCTCGAGGCTAGATTGGTACGAGAATCTTGACCCCTCGAACGTCGTATGACAACGTCATTCGTATGACATGGCCATGAAGTGGCCGAGATGGTCTTGTCATTCGCATCAGTGTTTCCATCGTTTTAGTTCAAAGCTTTTGTTTATGTTTTCATCACCTTTTTCTTATTTCATTGTATTTATGGCTGCTACGCCAAATTTGTCCACCAAGAAGAGGAAAGTTTTACCTCTGCTTCGTGCTCGGTCGGTGGTACACCGCCGGCGTTCGGTGAGGTAACCTTGAGATACTTTGTTTCGAGAAGAGACTTTTCGCTAGAGATACCGTCCAATGTTCAGGGTCATCGCGAACATGCATCGAGGTTTATCTCATTAATAGGGGAGGAACACCTTAAGGTAGTTAGAAGAGATTGCAGATGGGGGGAAAAGGTGGTACTGCAGGCACCTTCTACCGAAGAGAGCATCGTGACTCATGTAGAGGGGTTTTTGAACATATACACATGCCCCTTTACATTGGTCCCTCTTGATAGAGTTGTGCTCGAGTTTAGCAGAAGATATCGGGTTACCCTAGCAGAGGTTCACACGTCATTTTGGAGGATAGTGTTGATGATAAAGTACATTGCAAATAAAGTCAGGCTCGAGTTTACATTCGGCCATCTTATCAGATTGTACCGGTCATTGCATTACCAAGGCTTGACTACTCTATGACGCCGATCCACCCCGCCCTATATTGCTAGTAATGAAGAAGACGAGGACCGAGGGTGGATGAGTCGATTTGTCCGAGTGTGGACTATCGATATCATCCCTGCAGAGTTCTTGCCATTTCCTGAGAAATGGAATTTCTCACGTAAGTGGTACACTTGTGTTTTTTATCATTTTGTTCATGGTGGAGGCAGACTCCATAAAAGATGTCTTCATTTCCTTTTGTGCAGCGATCCTGTGGTTGCCATACGAGGTCCCTGATCTTGCAGATTGGACTCGAAAACTGGTAGCTCGCTCAACTTACGATGAGCATAAGTGGAGAGATCTATGTGGCCCATTTTCTTCGAAAGGTAGTTTCTTTTATGTGTATTAACTCCATCATTTCAGGTATTGGAGAATTTTCTAAGATGAGACCATGACCCCTCGGAGAGGAGGAAGGATCGTCGGCTTCGGGGCCGAGGAATGATAACAAACGGAAGGAATCTCCAAATGATAAAGATGCTCATAGCGAGGCAAGCCCTACTCGGAGGCTCAAAGGATATGTATCGGCTAAGCTTGCAGCACCCGAGGCTTCTAGCCTCGGAAGAATGGCTCCTCCTTTACCTCCGTCTTCTTTTCCCATCGAAAGTACTTCGAGGGATACATGTGTTCTACCGTCATCTTCATCTCCTGTCGAAGGTACTTCAAGGGATACAGGTTTTCTGCCGCTGTTCTTACCTCCTATCGAAGGTACTTTGAGGGATGTTCGAGGCCAAGAGCCGCTGATCGAGGACAACCTTGTACTACTATTAAGTATCAAGAGAGGTCGAAGCAGCTTTTACCCAATAAGGTCGGGATCAATTTCCACAGGGAGCTAGATATTGGAGTTGAGTTTCTATCTAAAATGGAGTTGTGTATTTGTCCCTAATTTCACTTCTAAACATTGTTTGTTTTGATTTTACTTCTAATTTTATATTACTACGATGCTAAATTAGGCTAAGTAAAGCTAAGATTAAACTATTGAGAGTTGATCAAATAGATAAAAGGCACTAGGGTAGTGACTTTCTCCTGGGTGGTTAATTGACGGATTCTTGAGTCTAAGGCTAGATTATCACAATTGGAGAGTATGATATAACCATTTCATGACTCTACTCACTCTATACCTCTCGATAGTTCGAGTGATTTTGCCCGAATTGACTTTCTCAAGACCAATTGGGTATACAAATTTGTGCAAGCAATTGAGGCTCAAGTCGGGTATTACTATCTCTAGGTTTAACCCTTTAATTGGGGCTATCAATCTCTTGAATATGCCCCAATTCCTTGTTGGACTAATTTCATGGACTTAGGCTCTCTTTCTCAAGAAGAGCCAAAGTCTACTATGCATAAATTAATGTTTGACCACTAATTCAACATTAAACCCTAAATTAGTCCAAATATCAAACACCCATAGAGAATCAAACATCAAAACACAAGACCTGTCAAATACCCACACTAGGGTTGAGCCACAACCCTAGCTAATGGGTCTAGCTACTCATAATTATAGAAGAAAATAAAGAAATAGATGAAGAAAAGCCCATAATAATTAATTGCTCAATAAAACTTGAAGATTCAATGTTGAAACTAAGCTAATATTACTCAAAATGGTAAAAAAATGAGTTCACGAGCGTAGCTCTACATCCAAAACTATCTGATGACATAAAAATAGGAAAAGAGACTATTTATACTAGGCTGAAAATTCTGGACAAAAATACCCCTGCGGGGCTAGTGCGGCCGTACTAAGGCTCTTGGCTTAACTAATCTCCTCTCTGAAGTTTGCTACCGTGGACCACACAAAATGCACCGCGGCCGCGGTGGCTTCTATTGTGGTCCGCACAAAATGGACCACAAGCCGCATTGACCAGGTTCACCAAAATGTCACATTTCTGAACTTTGGCTCTGCGGACCGCACGAAATCGAGTGCGGCCGTAGTGGAATCAATACGGACCGCACAAAGTCCTTTGCGTACACATCGCCCAGATGACTGAGAAGCATGCTCTCTGATCTTCATCTTTGCGAACCGCACAAAATGGTGTGCGGCCGCACTGGCCCTATTTGATTGAGCTTGGTCTTAGTCTTGGTACTTGTGCAAGTTTCACTCCTTTTTGAGCTGGTTTTTGACACCTTGTCACCTTGTTGATCAAACCTGCAATCAAATATAATTTGTGAGCCTTTGGGACTATTTTGTACACATTTCTAATCAAAACTTAAGCGAGAAGGAGTGTAAAATACATCATAATCCATAGTTATCAACTCCCCCAAACTTAAGCTTTTGCTTGTCCTCGAGCAAACAAAATAAGACCCATCCTTTAAGAGCTAATCCAAGAAAATTTAGCCGACCTAAAGTGACATCATCTAGCATCAATTGGGACTAACAATTGCCCTCAATTCAAATGAATCATTAACAACATTCACTTTTTTAAACACCATGGATTTAGTGCGACACAAAAGCATCAAGAGTTGACTCAACACATCAAAAAAACTCCTTCTATTACTTTGGTCATTGTGGAACCCAAACTCATACATCCCCAACTCTCCCTAAGCAAACTTCACCTTTAGGATAGTGGCACTCAGAACGAGGTTAATAGAAATACACTCATCTCTCTCAAGGAAAAGTCACAAGTCCGGCTCTAAGTACCATATACCTGCCCCTTATGTAAGTCACCACTAATGAAAGTTTCATTCAACTCAAGATCATATAGGGATTTTCTGGAGACATAGTGAAGGCTTATGGTTCAGGGTAGGAAATGTTTGGTCTAAGTAGGTTCCATCTTCCCTTTAGCACTTCTTTTGCTTCATTTTGGCATGCATTCACTTGACTTTTTAAGTCATTTCACTTCTTTCTAAGGGGTTAGAAAGACACGCTATCACTCTTTTTTATTCATTTCAAATCTTTCCTCCTTTCTCAACTTTCCACACCTTTCATTCTTTGCTTTTATTGAATCCCTTTATTCATTTCTACATTGAACATTCTTTTTGTCTTTTTTGCTTTTCTTTCTTTTCATTGCCTTTCCTTTTCTTCTTTTCATACCTTTTTACCACTTTGTTGCAATCCTCGTCTCTCCCTCCAAACTTATACTTTTTTCATATGCTAAGGGAAGATCGGGTGCCAAGAGAGGGTATCTTTAGAATGGGTAAAGGCTTGTATCATGGTCTTGAAGGAAAAAGGTCTAAGGCTCAAAAGGGTTGACTAGGAATTTTATCATTGGTAGGCTATAGAAGTGTTCAAGATATCATTTGGATCAAGGAGAGTTTATAATCAAGTCTCAAGTCAAATTACACTTAGGATTTCACCTCGACAAATATTCAGGGCAAGTTCTAGACCAATGGCTCGGGACTTGGACTTGCAATTCAATTTCTTACCACACAAGCTAGGGGATTTCTAAAGACACAGAGTCGGGGGCCCACAACAACCTTAGATAAGATTTGAGCACACAATGTTCCCAAAAAACCATTTGATGATTATCGGCCAACACAAGAGTCTCAAGGTCACAACTTTCACCATCCTATACACAATGATTTGTTTTTGACCATAGGAGCAAAGGCAAATGTGTTAGTCTCAAGTGAAGCTTTGCTTGAGGAACCCTTATCACTGTGAGCACGTGATTTTTGCTTTATGGAAATTACTCCAAAAGAAATCGAGAAATAAAGCAAGTTGCCTTCGGGTACAATTTTGAGAATTTGCGTGACATTTTTGGTAATTAATTTGTCCGTAAATATTTACCTTATTGTAGTTAATTGAAAAATACAAAAATACATGTTGCATGCATATTTAGGATTTAATTATGCATTTAGGAATTAATTAAACCATCATTTGGCTCTAAAAGGAAAATCACAAAAATATGCATTTTATTCTATTTGTTGTCATTGTGTGATTTTATTTTAAGGTTTTAATTTGTGTGTTAATTATTGTAAGTGTTAATTAATATTTGTGTAGTTTTATTTTTGATTTTACAATTTAATTAGGAATTGTGTTTAAATTAGAAATTAAAGAAGGAAAAGAAAAAGAGTTCAAAAAATGAAGGAATTCAGATGTGGACTTAAAATTGAGACCAAAAACCAGGCCCAAATCAACTCATTTGACCCAGTCCGGTTAGCTGGTCTCTCAGACGAAGGAAACGACGCCGTATTGGCACTTTCCATCTGGACCGTTGATCAAACAGATCTAACGGTCCAGTTCAGTTCTTTCATTAAACCAAACGACGTTGTATGGTTGTATTTGATCGGGACCGTTCATTGCTTTTGATCTAACGGCTCCCAGGCTTTCCCGTCTGAGACCGACCCAATCCCCACTCAATCAAAACGGCACCGTTCCCTTAAGTGAAGAGATGCTGGCCATCAATCTCACCTGATCCAATGGCCAGGATCCATCCCTCCCCTTCGTATATAAGACCCCATCTCTCACCCCACACCCCCATAGCCAAACGCCCCCTCCCCCCTTCCTCACTTCGTCTCTCTCGTTTCAGAGACGGAACCTAGGTCAAACCCTAGCCGCCATAGCTCCCCTTCGCCTGAAACCCGGCGGCAACTACGCCGCCGGCCACCTCCTTAACACCATAGATCCACCTTAATACCCTGGTTACGAATCCACTACTCCCTTGGCTCGAATCAATCCCCATCTTCTCGAATCTTCATTTGAAGATTCGAGCCAAACCCCCATCTATGCCAAACTACCCCAAATTCATATCAGTTACTCCCCTAACCTCACTCATAACCAAACCAAGCTTGGTTTGGTTCAAATCTAACCAGAAACCTTCAAGCCCCAAATCGACTGTATGAACCCTAGAAATCCAGAACCTTGGGGTCTGTCCAATTAAATAAAGGGTTGGGGTCTAATAGACCTTAATCAAGGTGTTCTCAGTTGAGAACACTTCGATTAAAGTCCGTTCGACCTCAAAGAGGTCGAGTACGGTTCGAGACTGGGTCATTTTTGTTCTTAAAATTTAGAGGTATTTTTCCTTTCCTTCCTTCTGTTCATGTGTTCTATTTGTATCTCTTTGCATGTTTTAGTAGTTTGTGTGATTTTTCTACTTTTCTTTTAATTAATTCTGTTCATCTTCAGTAGACCTTTTATTTGGTCCAATTCTATCATTGCTTCTATTTGCTGTAATTGTTATGTGTTATAATTTGTGTAATCGATTGAATAAGTGACGTCGATTAGTCCGGTAGGCCTGAATATTAATTTAACATGATAGTAGTGTAATGTTGGTTTTGATTTCATGGTTCATGCTAGTCGGTTCCCCCTCCTACTTCGTTTCTGTCCTAAATATTGTGTTGAAACGAGCCTGTTGGTATAGTTGAACTTAGTACTGAGCCTGTGGGTATATTCAGTTCGTCACATTATTTTTGCTTGATCATTTGAAATGTTCTGAATTGCTTGGTCAATCGAACTGCTTCATCACAGCTGCTATTTTGGTTGTCACCTAAACCTGCTGTGTCATGCCCTGTCAATCGATAGCCTTAGCCTTTATTTTGTTGCTATTTGATTCAAGTTTAAGAAATTGATGAATCGAATCCTACTGTCTAGGGTCTGAAATGAATCTGACAACTGATTTGAATTCAGTATTGGTGATAATGTAAACTAGATAGTAGTGAGTCATAAGGCTGCATTCAGAACTTAGGAGCATTGGCTATAGCTGCAATTTCAGGGATTTTAGGAGGGTAATTTGGGAATTGAAAATAGGGAAGATGGGTGGTTTGAGTGTTGTGTCCACTAAGTATTAAAATACCATTAAACTAATGAATTGATTAGTATTAATGGGGAACAAAAGGGAATGGGGGCTGAAAATAAGGAAAAGTTTTCCTTAGTGGATTTTAAGTGGAAAATTTCAGATTTAGTGGGGAAAAGGGGGTCGGGCAGTAGGTTTGGAAGGAAGGCAGACTTGTATAAGAGGGGGATGAGGTCTGTAGAGAAAAGGGAGGAGATATAGAGAGGACTAAGAAAAAAAACATCTTCTGAAAAATATTAAAAAGGAAATCAGTTCTTCAGGCAGTCTTGGACAGCATTTTGAAAGCTAAAATATTCAGTTTCTCTTGGAGAGTTTAAGAGTGAATGGAAGCTGAACTTTGAAGAAAGGAAAAATATTCATAGTTCAACTTAAAAACCTGCTGGATTTTATCATCAGAATTCAGTAATTTTTAGAGTTGAATAAGCTAAATTTTTAACACCTAAATGTTCAGTAATTAAGGAAAAAAGAAGAAAAAAAAAGTCCAGAAAATAGTTTAAGTGTTAAGGCTGGTTCTTTGATCCTCATAAGCCAGAGAAAAACAAGAGTGTTGAGGCTGGAGATTTAACCTGAAACTCTAGAGAAATAGAGTGCATATAGGTTGTGCTATTATCTTGCTAAGTCAGTGATAGAGTAAGTGTTTAAGGCTAAGCTTTACATCAAAGAGCTTCAGTTTGTTTTCTTCTTTGAGGGTTCACGATCAGAAAGCCACAGTTTTCTTGCATCTGCCTCTCTTCTGCTTTGACTGTAATTGCTTTGTGGTACTGCTTGGTTTGAATTTGGTATTTCCTGGGATTTCTGTTGGTTTTCAAGCACTGTTTTATTGAGCTACTGGGCTCCTCTCTTGTTTATAATCTGCTCCTGGGATTTCTACTACTGTTATTACTGGTTTCACTGGTTTTGATGTGTTGTTGAACCTGCTGTGTTGCTGTATGTGTGCTACTGCTGCTTCTACTGATCTTCCTCTTCTTTGCTTTCCAAATACCAGGTACACAAATTGATACACTGGTTCTTGTAGAATGGAAACTGAAGCATATATGAAATGAAGAGTTGAAGTTCTGAATTTATCTTAGTTATATTCTGAATTCTAGTTGTATATGTAAATTATTTAGCTTCCTATAATTAGAATCATGTAGTTGTTTGATATATATAATGGAACATCTGACAGTATCTTAGTGGACGAACTGTCTATGTATGCTAGTTAAAAGACTAATGGTGTAGTAGCTCTGTTCAGTTAGTTCGTTATTGTTTGATGATTATCATGTCTCAAAAAGCATGTTAGCTGATTTAGACTATTCTTAAACATTTAACAGTTAGCTCATTAAACAAATAGCCCGTTTCGGAACTTGTAGGAATATTGTTTAGCTAGATACTATTGGTTAATTTCAGCATGTAAATAGTTTAGGATTAAAATTAGATTGCCAAGTTCTTTAATTTGGCAAACGGTGAGCATGTGTAGTATAATGTAACTAGGTAGTAACATGTGAATGAGATGGCCCAGGTCCAGTTTTGTACCATACATGTTGGGCCTGGGCCCGCGTTGGCAACGGACTGCCCTGATTGCATCATTTTCAGATTCTACGAATCATATTCGGAACCCAACTATAATTAACTCGTAAGAATGCAAATAAAGTAGGACCTTTTCTTCTTTCATTTTTAGAGACGGACGAAAAACGGAAAAATAAAAAAACATAGTCGCTTTAGGATATCCTTTTAAAACAAAAATGAGGCGTGCCTCGCCAAGTAAATCACAAGATGCGGGGCCCTCTATACGTGTTTGTAAAGTTGCTTAGACTCCGGGACGGGCCGTTTAGCAAAATTTCACGGCCTTGCCCAAAATAACACTACGCTAGTCGCTTAGGGCGCGTCTTTAATAAAATTACTTCTTTAAGTACGGGTGTGCACTTATGCAACCCAAATCTAAATGTCAACGGAGTCGAAACGTGTCTATGACCACGGGTACATTGATTGTGACGAGGTCCGAGATATGTTTTCACGACGTTGCAATTCTTTGCTAAAAATAACAATAATAATAATAAAAGCGGCAAAAAAAAAATTCATAATTCGCACTGAGTACATAATTGTTAAAATCAGATAAATAAGCCGAATATAACAGTTAAGCGACCGTGCTAGAACCACGGAACTTGGGAATGCCTAAAACCTTCTCCCTGGTTAACAGAATTCCTTGTCCAGATTTCTGGTACGCAGGTGACTTGGGACTTGGGACACCCTAAATCTCCCAAGTGGCGACTCTGAAATAAATAAACAAATCCCGTTCGATTGTCCTTTAAATGGAAAAAACTCCTTCACCCCTACGCGGGGCGGTGAAAAGGAGGTGTGACAATCACTAACTACTAAAAAGCAAAAAAGAAAAGAAAAATAGACTCAAACCCTTAAGAAGGTTGTCATGACATCCAGCATTGGGAAGAGTTACCGATTCACACATATTCCACCTTTGGAAAGAACCGTGGCATTAAGAAAACCAAAGGCTTATTACAAAAACTCAAAACAAGAAGATACGAATATAAAATAAAAATCTAAGAAAATAAAAAATGCGGAAAGTAGAATGAATATGTATACGAGGGAATTTAATCGAATATACAATAGGGGAGATGAATACATACAATGGAACATAACTTTTATATACAGACCCAAGGTAAAAAGTGCGGAAAATGCAATGAAATGCTGAAATTATATGCATACCAAATATAAAAAAGAAAGTAAGAAATCATTCATATATACAGTCATCCAAATCCAAGTAGGGCCTACCCCCTCAAATGAAAGCTGGCATTGTCCCCAATGCCAACTAAGCAAAATAAGTACCAAAAATAGAGGAAAAAGGAACTCCCTATGGGCCATCCGTCTGCATGGGATCCTACGTGTGGGTCCCTAGGTCCTCTATATGCTTGGGAGCCTGTGACTGGCTCCCTGTAGTCTGTGGCTCTACTAGGACCTGGGCTTGGACTTGGGCTGGCTCTTGGGCTGTATCCTGAGGCTAACCGGAGGAAGTCTCTGGTGGGTCCGCCAACTGGATAACTGCATCATCAGACTGAGGGATCACCCTCTTCCTCTTAGAAGGCCTCTCGGACTGCTCTGGCTGGGGATGGGCTGCTGGTATAGGGTCATTTAGTATCAAATCTAATGGCAGGTGATCTGCCTTCAATCTCTCAACCTCTACCCGTAACTCCTTCACGGACTTTTTGGAAGCCCGAATCTTCCTCATCTTCTTAGCCTCCTTAGCAAGCTCCTTGAGAGCCTTTCCGTGTGAATCAACAACATCCGTGAGCAATTTCTGGTTCTCAAGGATCTTCTTCTAGTTGTCCAAAAGATCCTTGAGAGTGTGGATTGCGGGACCTGTGGAGGAAGAGGTGCTGACTAAGCTGCTACGGTAGTAGATAATACAGACAGCTTAGAAGTAGCTGTCTGCATCCAGTTGTTGATACTGGTGAGGGCCTGGCTCAGAGGATGGGCAGTCAATGGATAGGCAGTGGTGGAAGGTATCTCTGGATCTATAGAGGTGGATGGACCTGGGGCCATATCTGCTGCAGTGGAAAGGGGTTGCAGAGTAGTCACTACCACTACTGGCTCATCAGACTGGCTAGTTGAAGTAGTGGATTTTCCTTTGAAGTACTTGCCCTTAGGGTTGTCATCACCCTGTAGGCTATACCATGAGAAGGGTGCCTTTGCCTTCACCTTCACGTCAAATTTGTGCTTTTCCACATTCAAGTCCTCCAAATACATCGTCAGAAAGTTGGGGAATGGGTAAGACCTGTCACCCTCATTCACTACTCGTGTAATGACCCGGGACATCACATTCCCGACATTGATCGGGTACCCCACCATGATGGATGCTACTAAGATCGCCCGGTGAATTGATAGTGAATTGTCATGGGTGGTAGGATCTAGCCTGCTGCACACAAATGTATCCCACCTCTTTGCCTCAAAGTTCAATGTTCTCTGTAATATCTTCACCCCCGCAGTCAACTACTCAGGGGTAGTACCTGGGATTTCCAAGTACTCCGCCAACCACGGACGGGCTTCTTCACCCAACTTCATCTTGTCTAGGTACAGGGACTCATCCTCCTCCGTGAAGCCTAAATAGTCATTGATGGTCTTGCCATCAAACTTCACTTTCAAATTCCGCACTTTGGTGACCGTGGTACCCTTTTTAATGTGGGCCATGTTGGTGTAGATTTCTTTCACCAAGTGCTCATTGGTGCCATCCACCTGCCCTACGAAGTTGTTCCATCTAGCTCTATCTCTGAATTGCCTCAACACATTTGGGTTGTGAGGTAAAAGATCCCTGGTAATATTTTTTCTCTCCGGTATCAATCTCTTTTATGGCCACCATTCTCTAAATTTGTGGTAGGCAATCTAACTGACGAACCGATCCTCCCATGCCTCCGAGTTCCTAGTCCGCTCTACCTCACCAACTTGGTGCTCACCCCTTCTTCTTCTCCCCCTTCTTCTGCTACTGCACACTCTCTGGATAATGAAGTTGTAGGCGAGGTGGAGTACTCATCCCCACTGGCTGCAGCTGAGCCCTCAGACGACCTAGAAGATACACGTACTGAAGCCTGAGCAGTGAGGGATGCTGGAGGTGTGTCTGTCAACCTGTGTCTCTCCAGCCAGTCAGGAACATATTCTGGCATGGAGTCTGAAGATGCCTCCCGGGAGGGTTCATACTCACTCCCCGACTAGTCAATTGCTCTATCGGTAGCTATAATGATTTTCCTTGCATTCTCAATGTTTTGTCAGACTTGTGGGGTCAACTTTATCATCTTTTATTTCCCACCCCGGGAGGACTCTCCTCTTCCTGGTTGTGTAGCACTTTTGCCTCTTGATTTTACCATTGTCTGCAAACAACATTCATTAAAACTTTGTTAGTATCCAGAAAAACAATGAACTTCACAGTTGCAGAAAAAATGTTGCAGACAGTTTAAATTTACAGAGTGCGGACCGCACAAAATGCAGTACGGTCGCAAAGAGGCCATTGCGGACCACACAAAATCCATTGCGGTCCGCACAGAAGTGGGGTTCAGACTACCCACTCTCTGAATCTAAGCACTATGAACCGCACAAAATGACAATGCATTCCGCATTGAGGCACCACGGACCACACAAAATGCAATGTGGCTGCGGTCCTCAATGTTCAAATTTCATGACTTTGTCATTGCGGTCCGCACAAAATCCATCGTGGTCCGCACAGAATGCCCAACAGCAACACCAACCTAGGATTCATGGTTTGTTCAATTTTAGTCCAATTTTTCACCTATTGATGAGTCCCTAAGTGTTGGTTCACTGATTTAAATACCTAAACCTACTTTAAACAAAAATTAACTAACCTAATCTACAATATTGAAAGAAATACGGACAGGGAAAGGAGAAGAAACAAGAAAAACAAAAATTAAAAGAAAATAAAAAAATTAAACAACTAAAAAGAAGTTAATGTTACCAGAAATAGATGAAATGCTAAGTAATGAATTTGAGCAGTTAGAAACGCGCAGATTAGAGAGATGAACAGTGAATTTTTGTGTTCTGAGAGTGAAAAGTTCGAAAAGTTCAAAAGGAGGGCCTCGGGTCCTATTTATAGAAAAAGGTTCTGGAGCCCAGCTTACTTACCCACCGCGGACCGCACAAAATGGCACCGCGGTCCACGGTGCTCGAAACCAAATGGCACTGACAAAATGACCACTGCGGACCACACAAAATGCAATGCGGCCGCAGTGGACCACCGCGGACCGCACAAAATGCAATGCGGCCGCAGTGGACTGCCGTGGACCGCACAAAATGTAATGCGGCTCCGGTGGTAAACTTTAGAGAACCCCAACTTTTGTCACATCTCCAGTGCGGTCAGCATCGAGCCCCCGCACAAAGGTCTTTGCGGCCACATAAAATGAGTGTGGTTCTCATTGACAACTTCAGAGAGTGGTCATTTACCAACTTTTTCATCACTGCATCAACACAATCCTACAACATCTCACAACCAGTCAGTCCAAAAATAAATCCTACACTCCAATGAAAATCAAAGAAAAACAAGAAGAAAAACACATGGGTTGCCTCCCAAGAAGCGCCTGATTTAACGTCGCGGCACGACGCAAGTTACCATAAAATCATTTGAGATGAAGAAGTGACACCACGTGGCTGTCATCAATTTTTCCCAAGTAGTGCTTGACCCTGTGCCCATTCACTCTGAAAATTGCCCCGTTTTTGTTCTTCAAATCAAGTGCACCAAACAGGGTCACAAACACCACTTCAAAAGGTCCACTCCATTTTGACTTAAGCTTTCCCGAAAATAGACGTAACCGAGAGTTGAACAAGAGAACCAAATCACCCACTTTGAACTCCTTGCTATGAGCATATTTATCATGAAGGTACTTCATCTTGTCCTTGTACAAGGAAGAACGGGAGTAGGCATGGAATCGGAATTCATCAAGTTTATTAAGCTGCTCCACAAGAAGATTTGGTGCCACATCCCATTCAAGATTTAACATCCTCAAAGCCCACATGGCTTTGTGCTCTAACTCAACCGGTAAATGGCAAGCTTTCCCAAACACCAACTGATACGGAGACATACCAATCAGAGTCTTGTAAGCAGTCCTATAAGCCCATAAAGCATCGTCCAACTTGTTTGACCAATAGGTCCTATTTGCATTGACCATCTTTGACAATATACTCTTGATTTTCCTGTTTGAAACTTCAACTTGGCCACTCTCTTGAGGATGATACGGAGTATAAACATTGTGGTTGACACCATACTTTACAAGCAAAGTGTCAAAAGCTCTATTGCAAAAATGAGACCCCATATTACTTATGATTGCACGAGGAGTGCCAACCTTGTAAAAATGCTCTTCTTGAGAAATGCAACAACACTCCGGGCCTCATTGTTGGGCAAAGCCACGGCTTCAACCCACTTTGAAACATAGTCAACTGCCACAAGAATGTATGTGTTCCCACACGAGCTAACGAACAGACCCATAAAATCAATGCCTCATACATCAAAAATATAAAACTCCAGAATAATATTGAGAGACATCTCATCTTTCTTCGAAATTCCACCCGCTCTTTGACATTCATCACACATCTTCACAAGTTCACTTGCATCTTTGTATAGAGTTGGCCAATAAAACCAACAACTAAGAACTTTGGAAGCCGTCCTCGCCCCGCCATGATGGCCATCATAGGGAGAGGATTGACAAACCTCCAAGATACTCAATTGCTCTTCCTCTAGGACACACCTTTGAATTACACATCCGTGCAAATCTTGAACAAGTACGGCTCATCACAATAGAAATCCAAACTATCCCGTTTGAGATTCTTCCTTTGGTTAGAAGAGAGCTCACACGGGATTATACCAGTCACAAGGAAATTAGAAACATCCGCAAACCATGGCATACCATTCACCGACACCGAAAGGAGTTGTTCGTTGGGAAATGAATCATTGATCTCTAGGCCATCACGAGGCCTCCCCTCTTCCTCCAAGTGGGACAAGTGGTCTGCCACTTGGTTTTCACTACCCTTCCGGTCCACAATCTCCAAATCAAACTGTTGAAGTAACAAGACCCATCGCATCAGTCTAGCTTTGGAATCCTTTTTCATCATCAAGTACCTGAGTGCAGCATGATTGGTATGGACTATGACCTTGGCACCCATAAGATACGACCGAAATTTTTCCATTTGCGAACATAATAGTCAAAAGTTCTTTCTCGGTCACCGTGTAGTTCACTTGAGCATCATTCATTTTCTTGCTTGCATAGTATACCGGATGAAATATTTTTTTCATTCTTTGACCCAAAACCGCCCCAATCGCAACATCACTCGCATCACACATGAGCTCAAAGGGTAAGCTCTAATTAGGTGCGGTAATAATAGGAGTGGTGGTCAACTTATGCTTGAGAAGTTCAAAGGCTTGTATACATTTCTCATCGAACACAAACTTGGCATCTTTTTCCAATAGCTTGCATAAGGAGTTCACTACCTTCGAAAAGTCTTTCATAAATCTCCGGTAGAACCCCGCATGCCCAAGAAAACCTCTAACTCCCTTGACAGATGTTGGGGGAGGGAGCTTTGAAATCACATCAATTTTTGCTTTGTCTACCTCAATACCATGCTTTGAAATTTTATGCCCAAGAACTATGCCCTCTTCCACCATGAAGTGGCATTTCTCCCAATTAAGAACAAGATTGGTTTCTTTATAACGGGCCAAAACTGTATCAAGATTTTTCAAGCACTCATCAAATGAATCACCCACAACACTAAAGTCGTCCATGAACACCTCCAAAATGTCTTCTACTATATCGGTGAAAATGGCCATCATACACCGCTGAAATGTAGTCGG
Organism: Nicotiana tabacum; assembly: GCF_000715075.1. Classification (NCBI taxonomy): domain Eukaryota; kingdom Viridiplantae; phylum Streptophyta; class Magnoliopsida; order Solanales; family Solanaceae; genus Nicotiana; species Nicotiana tabacum. Next base: position 119,196,834 of record NC_134087.1, read on the forward strand.
TACATTACATAATCCGAAAGGCATCCGAGAAAAGGCAAAGGTACCATATGGACACGTGAATATGGTCTTCTCCTGATCTTCCGGAGCAATCAAGATTTGGTTGTACCCATAATACCTATCCAAAAAATAGTAGAAGGCACGCCCAACAAGTCGGTATAACATCTGATAAAGAAAAGGCAATGGAAAGTGATCCTTGCGGGTCACTTTATTCAACTTGCGGTAGTCCCTACATACCCTCCAACCGGTGACTGTTCTGGTAGGATTCAACTCATTTTGTGAATTTGCAACCAAGGTCATGCCACCCTTTGTCGGTACACATTGTACCGGTGAAGTCCACGAGCTATCAGAGATGGGGTACACAACCCCGGCATCCAACCACTTGATCACCTCCTTTTTTACAACTTCTTTCATTGCCTCGTTCAACCTCCTTTGATGTTCCAAGGAGGGTTTTGCATTATCTTCTAGAATAATCTTGTGCATATAGAATATGGGGCTTATCCCCCGAATATCAGCTAAAGTCCATCCAATTGCCTCTTTCCACTTTTGAAGCACCGCCAATGTGGCATCAACATGCATGTTAGTAAGACAAGACGAAAGAATAACTAGCAAAGTAGAACTAGGGCCTAAGAACTCATACCTGAGGTGAGGCAACGGCTTCAACTCCAACATCGGAGGTTCCTCAATTGAAGGTTTTTGTTGGTGGAGTCTTCCTACTCTTAAGGTCCAAAGACAGTTTCCTAGGCTCATAAGAGTAAGAGCTCATCCCGTGTAAAGCATTCACAAACTCCACTCGGCCCTCATCATCATTGACATCAAGATTCAACAATGCAGCCTCCAGGTGATCCTCCACATTGATTATTGCACTGGTGTCATCAAATATCATTGCTGTGACAAGGTCCACAAAAGAGCACACCTCGAAACTGTTGGGCTACTTCATTGACTTGCACACATGAAAGACCACTTTTTCATCACCCACCCGAAAGGTGATTCCCGTACTTCCACATCAACTAAGGCCTTCCCAGTAGAAAGGAAAGTCTCCCCAAAATGATCGGAACTTCATAATCCCCCTCGCAATCCAAGATCACAAAATCAGTTGGCAAGATAAATTTGTCCACCCGGACAAGCACATCATCAATAATACCCAATGGTCTTTTCATCGTTCTTTCCACCATTTGCAATCTCATGGAAGTCGGCCTCGGTTGCCTAATACCTAAAGTCTTGAAAACTGAGTAGGGCATTAAGTTGATACTTGCCCTCAAATCACATAGAGCCTTAGCAAAATCTGCACTACCAATAGTGCAAGGAATGGTGAAAGCACATGGATCTTCAAGTTTCGGGGCCATTGAATGCACTATTGCACTACCTTGGTAGGTCATCTTTATAGTTTCACAATCCATAGATCATTTTTTTGTCACCAAGTCCTTCATGAATTTAGCATAGCCAGGCATTTGTTCAAGAGCCTCCACCAAAGGCACATTAATGGATAAGATCTTCATCATGTCAATGAACGTTTTAAATTGATTCTTATTTTTCTACTTTGTGAACCTTTCAGGATAAGGTGGAGGTGGCCTTGGCAAAGGAGCATTGGCTTTAGTCACAACCGGCTCTGGTATGTCTATTACGTGTTCCATAGACGGGTTCACGTCATTTTGAGTTTCCACCTCGGCATCTTGAATATCAATCCTCACTTTTTCATTCACATTCTCATCAATTATATTTTCAACCACCAAAGGAACTTCATCTTCTTGCAACTCCACTTTATCACTCAAAATTCACTTTTGTTTGGAGGCATTCACATCACCGCCTTATCCACTCCTTGTAGTTACCGCCTTAACATGATTGTTCCCACCCTTCGGGTTTACTACCATATCACTTGGTAGAGAACTCTTAGGGTGAGTATTCAAGGACTGTGAGATTTGGCCAAATTGCACCTCCAAATTTTTAATTGAAGTATTGTGGGAAGACAATTGAGCATCGGAATCCGCACTTTTTTCATCATCTGTTCAAACATCATTTCAATTCTCCCCATGTCATTATTGGAAGAACTAGGACCTTGGGATGGAAATGGGGGTGGATTGTTCGGTTGTTGGTACATTGGGGGCCTTTGAAAGCCTTGCCCCCGGTTTCCTTGATTGTTATTGTTCCACCCACTTTTGTTGTTACCATCCAGTTGTTGTTACCATTCCAATTACCCTGATTGTTCTGATTATTATTCTGATTGCCCCAATTGGAGTTTTTGTTGTTGTTCCCCCAATTATCATTTTCTTGTTGTTGTTGATTGCCCAAATTGCCTTGGGGTCTCCATTGTTGTTGGTTGGAATAATTGCCCCTTTGGCCTTGATAAATGTTCACGTATTGCACCTCTTCATTCTGCCTATCATAACTATCATCTTGGAATCCACCACAATCATTGTCAAATTGCTCTGAATTCCCTTGGTTCTGTTGACCCCTTTGTCTTCTTTTGTTTACTAGCATGTTGACACCCTCCATAGCATTCACTTGGCGAGGATTTTGAACTTGTTGCAATTGTGCCTTTGCTAGTTGGTTCATTGTAGTTGTCAATTCAGCTATAGCATGCCCATGATAATTTAACTCCTTGTGCAAATGAGTGACCGTGGGGTCACCCTGGGGGCACATTGGCTCTACTTTGCCAAGCAGAAGAAGTGCCAGCCATCTTGTCAAGAGTGCTACAAGCCTCATCATAAGACAGCTTCATGAAGTTGCCCCCAATAAGTTGGTTTACTATGCACTGATTTGTTGTGTTAATGCCCCGATAAAAAGTCTGTTGGATCATCGCCTCAGTCATATCATTGTTGGGGAATTCCTTTACCATTGTTCTATAGCACTCCCAAATCTCATGCAATGGTTCAGTGGCCTCCTGCTTGAAAGCCAAGATCTCATCTCTGAATGTTGCCATATGCCCAGGTGAGAAAATTTTTGCAATGAACTTGTCCGCCAACTCATCCCAGGTAGTGATAGAATGGTTGGGAAGTCGTTCAAGCCAATCCAATGCCTTCCCTATAAGTGAGAATGGGAAGAGTCTCAATCGAAGTGCATCCTCGGACACATTAGTTTACTTGCTCCCCCAACAGGTATCCACGAATCCCTTGAGATGTTTGTAAGCATTTTGATTGGCAGCGCCCGTGAAATACCCACGCTGCTCCAGTAATGTAGGCATCACATTGGTAATTTGAAAATTGCCTACCCAAATCCGGGGTGGGACAATTGCACTTGCATATCCTTGGTTTGGAAGCACTCGAGGAGCCACTCTTGGAGGTGGGGGGGAGGGTCTAGAATATTGTCATTGGCCTGTCGGCCTCTGCTTTGAGCATGAGGTACGACAGGGACCTCATCATCGATGTTGTCATCTACCTCCTCCCCCGGAAGAATATCTCCAAGAAGTGCATTGTTTGTTTCCATTTAGAATTTGAAGTTGTGACACACACAAATTAGTAACACAAAAGGAAAGAATAACAATACACAAAACTATTTAGATAGATAGCCAAAACCGTTAGCTCCCCGGCAACGACGCCAAAAAGTGATCGAGGCCAACCATGTACTACGATTAAGTAGCAAGAGAGGTCGAAGAAGCTTTTACTAGATAAGGTCGGAATTGATTTCCACAGGGAGCTAGATATTGGAGTTGAGTTTCTATCTAAAATGGAGTCATTTATTTGTTCCTAATTGTACTTCTAAACATTGTTTGTTTTGATTTTACTTCTAATATTATATTACTACGATGCTAAATTATGCTAAGTAAAGCTAAGATTAAACTATTAAGAGTTGATCAAATAGATAAAAGGCACTAGGGTAGTGACTTTCTCCTAGGTGGTTAATTGACGGATTCTTGAATCTAAGGCTAGATTGTCACAATTGGGGAGTATGATATAACCATTGCACGACTCTACTCACTCTATACCTCTCGGTAGTTCGAGTGATTTTCCCCGAATTGACTTTCTCAAGACCAATTGGGTATACAAATTTGTGCAAGCAATTGAGGTACAAGTCGGGTATTGCTATCTCTAGGTTTAACCCTTTAATTGGGGCTATCAATCTCTTGAATATGCCACAATTCCTTGTTGGAACAATTTCATGGACTTAGGATCTCTTTCTCAAGAAGAGTCAAAGTCTACTAGGCATAAACTAGTGTTTGCAACCACTAATTCAACATTAAAAACATAAATTAGTCCAAATATCAAACACCCATAGTCAATCAAGCATCAAAACAAAAGACCCATCAATACCCACGCTAGGGTTGAGCCACAACCCTAGCTAATGGGTCTAGCTACTCATAATTATAGAAGAAAACAAAGAAATAGATGAAGAAAAGCCCATAATAATTAATTGCTAAATAAAACTTGAAGATTCAATGTTGAAACTAAGATAAAATTACTCAAAATAGTAAAAGAAATGAGTTCATGAGCGCAGCTCTACGACCAAAACTATCTGATGACCTAAAAATGGGAAAAGAGACTATTTATACTAGGCTGAAAATTCTAGATAAAACTACCCCGGCTGGGCTAGTGCGGACTGCACAAAATCAAGTGCTGCCGCACTAAGGCTCTTGGCTTGACTAATCTCCTCTCTGAAGTTAGCCACTATGGACTGCACAAAATGCACCGCGGCCGCGGTGGCTTCTATTGCGGTCCGCACAAAATGGACCGCAGACCGCATTGACCAGGTTCCCCAAAATGTCACCTCTTTGAACTTTGGCTCTACGGACCGCACGAAATTGAGTACGGTCGCAGTGGAATCAATGCGGATAGCACAAATTCCTATGCGACCGTATTACCTTGCTGACTGAGATGTATGCTCTCTGATCTTCATCTTTGTTGACCGCAAAAAATGGTGAGCGGCCGCACTGGCCATGTTTGACTTAGCTTGGTCTTTGTCTTGGTACTTGTGCAATTTTCACTCCTTTTTGAGCTAGTTTTTGATACCTTGTCACCTTGTTGATCAAACTTGCAATCAACTATAATTTGTGAGCCTTTGGGACTATTTTGTATACATTTCTAATCAAACTTAAGCGAAAAGGAGTGTAAAATGCATCATATCCCTAGTTATCAGCTGCCTAAATCAAGCAGGGTCTCGAGTGACCATGTCCCCACCGAGATCGGTTCAACTGGGGTCGATGAGACAAGGCCAGTAGATGCACGCTCAAACATTGAGGAGGCTCAGCGACTTTGTTCTGTGGTGAGCTTTGGTTGACTTGTTGGTTTTTTGTTTTTACATTTTCATTTTCTCATTGAGCTTCTTTTTCATAGGCCTTTGACAAGCTCAAGTCCGAGTTGCTCCGCCGTGAAGCCATGCTGCAGAAAGACTTGGACGAGGAGAAATCCCTCAGGCTTCTTTGTGATAAAAGGAGAAAGGAGTTGAGACACCTTCGGTACGAGATGAATTGAAGCATGAACTACGAGGGCCACCTTAAGAAACAGGTAACCTTTGTTTCGAGGGGATGTGTGCTTCTTCTTCTATCTTCGGAGATTAACATTTTGATACTTCTGTTGCAGAGAAAGACGGAATACCTGGAACGCCTATGGGGCAAAGTTGGTTAGGCCAAGTATGAGTGTGATGAGCTAAGGGCTCAGATAGATACCCAAGTTACGGCCAAGAAGAATGCTTTGACCAAGGCTTCTGCCCTCGAGGTGTAGCTCTAGAACACTCATGAAAACAACTTGGTCCAGATGAGCAGGATTGCAAGTCTTGATTCTGACCTTTTGAAGATGAAGGCCGAGGTCGTGGACGCCCTGGCTAATGTTAAAGAGATTCGAGCTAAGGCTAATAAGAAAGTGGTCGTCTATTTAAAAGATGTTGCCGACGCTCGAGCTGAGTTGAGAGAGGCTTTCGATTGGGAGAGCAACAGTAATGAGTATGCTCTTTACAAATCCCGGAGGGAAACCCTCGGGGAAATCCATGCTAGGGGCTTCGATCTCTCGAAAGAGATTGAGCAGGCCAAGGCGGATGAATACGATGCCGAGTTCCTCGTATCTGATGCCGAAGATAATGAGGGAGAGGCCGACGGGGCCGCAGTGCCCTGAGAGGAAAGTAGAATAGGTTTTTCTTTTCTGATTCTGTGTATAGGGCTCTCAGAGAGCATTGCAAATGTAGACTTGCATTATTTAATGTATACATACATAAAGAAACTTATTGGTTTTCTCTTTTCATGAATTTCCATTTGCTTGTGTGTGTCTTTCTTTGTCTTGAGTTTTGACATTTGTAAATGATTAGATAGATCATTGGCCTTTAAGTAAAAACCATTAAGTTTACAAATTGTCTCTGAGGCTTGTCAGGATGGCCCGTAGGCTTTTGCGCATTTGGTCGGTATGACCACTAATCTAAGATAGCGACAATGGCTCTTACGCATTAGGTTGGTACGACCTTTTGATTTAAGATGGCGATAGTGGCTCTTATGCATTGGGTCGATACAACCTTTTAATATAAGCTAGCGACAGTGGCTCTTACGCATTGGGTCGGTACGACCTTTTAATATAAGCTGGAGACAGTGGCTCTTACGCGTTGGGTCGGTACGACCTCTAATGTAGGCTTTATTTTTCCCTTATTAAGGATTTTTTAAAGTTTTTGTGTTCGCCGACTCTTCGACGATTCGATAAGAACCTCGATTGTGAGCCGATATACAGCGATGAATCAGCACCTCGGGAGGTTTTGCTCAATGGCTGAATTGTTTTGAAGCCTCTTTATTGTTTGGAGTTGATATGATCGAAGCTCTTTTGCTTATGCCGAGGGTGGCATGATTAATCGGTTCTTTTCGAAGTATTTTCGAAGTAATTGAAGGCCTTTGATTTTATGGCGATGGTCGGGCATCCCCGAGTTGCGTTAGTTTGGTCGGAGCCTTGTGACCGGAGTCATTATCTTTGGCTGTAGCCTTTTAGTCCCCAAGTGAGGTAGCCTCGATGTCTATATCGAGGGTATGCCTTTTAAGGGTCTTACAAGTTCGAATATATAGCCTTGACTTTAAGATCGGGATTATGCCTTTTGTCAGGTCTTACACCTTGCTTGATATCTTACAGATAAGTTACTTGGTACAAGTATAATTCATGTCTTGCTTGAGGTCTTACAGGTAGGCTACTTGGTATAAGTATAGATCATGCGTGGCTTGAGGTCTTACAGATTTGGGCATGCCCGAAGGTCTTATAGCGTTGAAGAAGCCTCATGGAGGTCTTATGAGCTCGAGGTTGCCTGCACGGGGCCTTACGGCCTCGAGTTTTTGACAGCTCGATGGGTGACAGTCGGCGACAATCCCCGAGACATCGAGCGCTTTTTTTGGCTCTGGAGCCATTCTTTGTAAGCTTTGATGTTGCCTTGTTGAGGGCTTACGAGTTTGAAGTTTCGGACTCGGAGGTCTTACCGCTTTCGAGTTTTTTGACGTTAGTCCCCGAGTGTTCGGGAAACTTCTATCTCTGGAGCCGTTTCTCATAAAAGTAGTAGACTTCTTCGAAGCGCGAAATGTTTTTGGTGGTAAAAGATACTCCTTTGATTACTTGGTACAAGTATGCATGTTTTCATCGTCAAGTGTTCAATTATTCTATGCAGACATGGTTCATTTGACTGTTTGGGCCGATACATCATTTTCCTATCGAGACCCTTCTTGGCTTGTCTTGATTTCTCCACGGAGATGATCTTCCAGGGGGATTCCCCCCAGTATTCGAGGTTGATCGAAGAGAAGCCTTGAATACTTGTTAAGTTCTCCTTAGGTAGCTTATAGATGTTCCCTCGTTAAAAAGCTTGCCGGTAAAACCCTTCTTGGGATAAAATCCGATCGAAGGAAAAGAGTGCAACGCATGCTTTAAAACCTAAGGTCTTCAAGATGGAAGGTACTTCGATTCTTCTAACTGACGCCTGCCCACATGTTAGTGTAAGACGTAAATAAAAAAAGGAGGCGGTTATACCTTAGTTGTGATGGCGTTTTGAGCCTCGATATGCTTCAACTGCTTGCTCCGGGGATACGGTACGGTCCTTTGTTTGTTCACTCGGGTGCAGCCAAGGATGTAGCTTGTGATTGCTACTTCTCTATTTGCTTATCCTTTGGTTCATTCGATGCTGAAGGTGTTGAAGTCAGTGCCACGTCGTGCACCGCGAACATCTCTCTTGCTGAATGTTGTTCCTCGTATACCCTTTTTATTCCATCCTTTATTGGAAATTTCATCATTTGATGAAGGGTTGATGGTACTGCTCTCATCCAGTGTATCTATGGCCTTCCAAGTAAGGCATTGTATCTCATGTCCCCTTAGATGACATGAAACTTGATGTTTTGGGTTGTGCCGGCCACATTGACCGGGGGGGTGATTTCCCCTTTCATTTTCTCGCTCGCCATGTTGAATCCGTTGAGGACTCAAGAGGCAGGCCCGATCTGGTCGAGCAGTCCAAGCTGCTCCACTACCTTTGACCTAATAATGTTGGCTGAGCTACCTGGATCCACAAGCACACGTTTAATTTGAAATGTATTCACAAGAAAAGAAATTACCAATGCGTCATTATGAGGCTGAGATAGGGTCTCGATGTCCTCGTTGCTAAATGTGAGAGTGCCCTCGAGTATGTAACCTCAAGTTCGCTTTTCCCTGGTGATGGATATTTTTGTTCATTTGACAATGGGTTCCTGTGGGATGTCGACTCCCCCAACAATCATGTGGATGACATATAGTGGTTCTTCTGTTTCATTTTTCCTATTCGCCTCTCTTTCCCGAAATTGATTTTTGGCTCGGTCGCTAAGGAACTCTCGGAAGTGCACTTTGCTAAGTCGTCGGGCTACTTCTTGTCGGAGTTATCTGCATTCTTCGGTCCTATGACAGTGTGTGCCGTGAAATTTGCACGTCAGGTTAGGATTCCTTTGTGACGGGTCAGATAGTATGGGTTTGTCCATCTAGTGTCTCTGATTTTACCATTGGCAGATACGATGTCCAAAACATTGACGTTGAAGTTATACTCAGATAACCGGGGGGCATCCGTTGGCCCTATGTATCTGTCGAACCCTGCTCTACTCATGAGTCCCCGTGGATTCTGCCCTTCGGTCATTTCGGGGTATGTTACTTCTTGGGACGTTTCTCCGATCTTCGGTGTATGGTTGGTACCTTTCCTAGTTTGGTTTTGGCTCCTTTGCTAGGAGCCTACTAGGATACACTAAGCCCGAGGGGGCTCCTAGTTGTTCGTCCTCGACCCTAATCATTGATTGATATCGGTTGTGGACATCCACCCAAGTCACGGCGGGATATTCAACCAAGTTCTGCTTTAGCTGCTTCGAAGCTACCGAGCTTCGTTCATTCAAGCCTTGGGTGAAGGTCTGCACTACCCAGTCATTGGAGACTGGTGGTAACTCCATTCGCTCCATTTGAAAGCAAGATACAAACTCCTGCAACATCTCATTTTCTCTCTGTTTGATTGAAGACGTCGGACTTCCTTGTAGCAACCTTGATGGCACCGGCATGTGCCTTAATAAAAGAATCTGCGAGCATGGTGAATGAGTCTATCGAATTTGGGGACAGGTTGTGATACCACATCATGGCCCCTTTTGAAAGTGTTTCCCTAAATTTCTTCAATAGGACGGATTCAATTTTGTCTTCATTCACGTCGTTTCCCTTTACGGCACAAGTGTATGGAGTGACGTGCTCGTTGGGATCTGAGGTTCCGTTGTACTTCGGGAGATCGGTCATTCTGAATTTCTTTGGGATGGGCTTCGGGGCTGCACTTGATGGGAATGGCTTTTGTATGAATTTCTTTGAATCGACACCCTTCAGGATCGGGGGTGCGCCTGGGATCTGATCGACCCTTGAATTGTAGGTCTCCACCTTTTTATCATTAGCTTCTATCTTCTTTTCGTCCGATTCAATCCTCTTTATGAGGTCCTCGAGCATCTTCATAATACCAGGGTCGGCTGCTGACCCGTTGTTGCTCGATATTTCTGGCACCTATTTGGCTTGAGGGACCGTTTCCAGTGCTGTTGTGCTTGGAGTTTTTGGGTGGCTTTGCAGTTGAGCAATCGCCAGCTGTTATGCCTGCAACATCTCAAAAATGACGTGAAGGCTAACCTCTTGTTCCCCCCGAGCTGGGGTTTTTTAAGCTTCTCGTTGGTTTTTTTGGCGTATACTCTTGTTAGTGTGGGAGCTTGTATCGACATTTTGGGCGTTGCATGAGACCACATCCACGAGGATTAGCTCTGGTGCATCCTCAGGGTTTCGTAGTAGTACACCGACGCCTGGAACAGCTACACCATTTTCTCCATGGTCTTCAAGACTGTTATTTTCATGTACATTCACTGAGTTAGACATTTGGACCTGAAATCAAAGATTCTTGGGCAAGAAAAAGTGTAAAGGATAACTTGTGTTTTCAGTAAACCAGCGCGAAAACAATCACTATTATATTTAGCCCCACGGTGGGCGCCAAACTGTTTACCTCAAATATGGTAATTACAACCAGATTTGATTTTGTGGTTCTAAGAATAGGTGATCTATTTTAGTACCAGTTGTTAAGCAATAGATGCTAAGTGTGAGCTAAGAAAAAGAGATAAGAGCTTTGAAATTAATATGTTATGCAAATCGAATGGCTGAAATCGGGGCCTTGAGCTAGCCTGCGCCGGGCCTCGAGGTCGAGGCAAAGCACTGGACTGGGGCCGATCGATGGGAGATTAACAGTCCTAAGAGCTTTAATGAGGGCTCTTTATGATCAATGATGAGTAATAAATGAAGAACAATTAATGAAACACAATAAATGTATTCAATAAATCAAAGGAAAGACAATAGAGAGTGTTTAAGTTAGAAAGCAGAGAATATTCTTATTCTTGTATTGAATATCATGTGTGCAAAAAATAACAAGGGTTCACTTTATATAGGAGGAAAACCTCCCAACATAGTACATATGCATTTATTACAAAGATAAACAGCTGGTATAGCCATTTAATGTCACGGTACGGACTTGTACTATTCTTATAGACTTGGTCAGCTCTAACCACTTGTCTTGGGAATCTCCTACTCGTTCATCATAGCCGCCGATTTGCTCTGTCCCGAGGTCGAGCATAGGGAACTCTCGGGGTCGAGCCTCAAACTGTGCATCGGACCTCATGAAGATGGGCTATGGGATGCCATAGTGATCATAAAATCGGGCTCTTCAATTTTAGCCATATACACAGAGTAACCAGAATGACACATTGGAACAACACGAATAACATGGTCTATAAAAAATTATAGGTGAGATATAAATATTTCACATATTTACAGCTGAAACATCAAACTTTAACTTATTATAAGTTTTACCTACCTAACTAAATTTAGTTGTTCAATTGCGGGTTCATATGCTATGATATCTAATCGTACGCTATTTCACAATCGAACCACTCGAATAGGCCAACCATTCATCAATTTCAGCTTGTGTTTTTCCTTCAAATTTACTTTTACTCAGTACACTACTATTTTAATATAATTTATAGTGTTTGTAATACTTAAAATGGGAACAGTGACTAGTTTATATCTATATTTATCTATATTATTATAATCTATATCTATATCATACTATAGTATAAGCAGGAAGCCCCTAATCAAAAGTTAAATTACGAAAAAGTCTATCAAAATTAATTGACCATTTTGCCCCACACCATAAAGATTATGAATATTTTGTTTAAATAATACTAAATAAAATTAAGCACATTTATAGTATGTTATTTGTTTATGATGAAAGTGGGAAGCCCATAATCTAAAAGTCAAATTACGTAAATGCACTTCTAAATAAATTAAATATCTTACTTACAAAAATTGAATAAAAAAAGCCAACGGGCCATCCTATATGAACAGTCACACCTCTTAGTGGAAATAACCTGCAAACAACGTTTTGTTTGGCACCATATAAAATTTGACTATCCCTTTGATATTACCTTCACTTTTATCCCAAGACCACTTTGATAAAAAATTATATTAAAGTGATTCCAAAAATAAAAGCCACTCCAAAATGTGGCGTGACATGCCAAAGGGTAAAGATGGGTGTTATTTTGTTGGTGGGGTCATGAGAGAAAGTCTCCAGTTATGATTAAAAGAAAAGGTCCATTTGACAACAATTCAATCCATATTATAGACAATTATTTTAATCTTTGTATGATGGTGGCGGACTATAGGAGATAAACCAGTCACTTGGCTTGGACGAGAAATAGGAAATTGCACAAGTACATATGAGAATATATATATATATCCTTGTCAACTTTCTTAATTTTTCTGAAGAATGAAAAATAAATACTATGTTGGTGAATAATTGTCACGACCCAATTCCCACTATAAATTGTAATGGCGCCCAACATCGCCGCTAGGCAAACCAACGATAAACTATCAACTTAATTATTCCTTTTATTATTATTGAAATCGTAAATTTTTTATCAGATAAAGAATTTAGCGCATTAAAATCATGAAAACTTATAATATAAATAGAAATAATAATAAAAGTGTGTCAATGCTAAGCAAAACCACAAACAAATTTTAGAACATCTCAAAATCCGGTGTCACAAGTATATGAACATCTACTAAAGAGTGCAATAATAATACAACATCTGTCTGGAATATAAAATAGACACGATAAAGTAAATAAATAAGATGGAGACTCTGAGGGTTGCGGTGCGTAGCATAGAAAGCAGCTCACCATAAAGTCCCCTCAGCAGTTGCGCCTACGCTCTAGGATGACCACCGAATGAACCTGTCAGATCCTACACGTTTAGTGCAGAACTGTAGCATGAGTACGTAAATCAATGCATACCTAGTAACAGCCTAACCCTAGAGAAGTAGTGACGAGGAGTCGATATCAACACTTACTAGTGATCCAATAATCAATATGATAACTCATAACAAATATGACGCACAATAGTAGTAATGAGATAAAAACTATAACTAACATAATCCTCCAAAATTTCTTTTAACGATAAAAATCTCTCAAATCCCATATGTTATCTCAATAGATCTGAAATATCAAATGTACTCTCAAATGGATAAGTAATACTATATAAATACCAGGTCTCAATAAAAAGGGCATCTCATGAATATTCAGACTCCTAGAGATATTACACACGATTATGCCAAGGTCGTACGGACCGATCCAGAATGGTGTGTACACTGTCGAGGGTCGACCGGCGCGAATCAGAGATGCTTCTCAATATACTGCCAAGACGTTCGGCCCGATCCACTTGAAAGGAAGAGCTTATCGAGTTACGAGTCACGTGCTTACAATACATGTACATGAGTATAAAGTAAACATCATAAAGTAAACATGACATTTTACTATTTATCAATTATCTCGCCAAACAACTCAGAGTGATAAAACTCGGCCTAATATATTCCCAAATCAATTTCAATTATAAATTCAATTAATTAAGCTAGAAAATTGAGTTCGAATCATTCAAATATTACATGATAAGATATTAAGTATATCCAGACATAAACATGCTTTAGCTACGTACGTAGCACCCACAACTAGTGGCGCATAACAATTACATTACCTACGGAGTAGTTTTCCTCTCACAAGGTTAGACATGAGACTTACCTTGCTACGAGGTTCCATAACCGGCTCCAACAACTCTCTAACACCTCAAATCATTACCCATCAATCCACAACTAGTCAAACAATATGTAAACCAATAAAAACAGACTCCAACACTCATAATTAACCAATTTATAACAATTATCAACTCCGCTAAAAAAGTCAACAAAGTTACCCTCGGGCCCACATGACCGGATTCCAAAAAATTTTGAAGATAAACATTATACATGACACCACGAACTCAAAACTTTATTCCTAGTTCCATGTCCAAATCCGTGGTCAAAATTTTAAAATATTAAATTCTAGATTATCTTCCATAATCTCCCAATTTATACAAAATTTCATCTTTAAATTTATATATAATCCATATATTTATCTTACAACAAGTGAGAAAAACTTACCTCATGATATATGGTGAAAATGATCTTCAAGAATCACCCCAATTTGCTCCACATGTGCTCTAAGAACTTAAAAGTAAAGAAATGAGCTCAAAATTTCGAAATTAGATGTTTAATATACCTGTCAGGCCTCCCCCTTCGCGATCTCAATCATTACCCATGCAATCGCGGTTAACAAAAGTTCTAGCATTGTTTCCTTCATCGCGATCGTGGCCAAAATCCCGTGATCGCGATGTACAAATTTTATTTTCTTCACAGATACCCTTTGGTCTAATAGCTGTAACTTTTTGTTGTAAATTCCAAATGCTAAATGATTTAATTTTTTAAAACTCAATTCAAAATTCTATAATTTTTATTTAATATCATCCCAACATTCCTTATAGATTGTATTATATAAGCTCCCGAAGTCAGAACAATAACAATAGAAATTCTTTCTACGCGATTGCGATCCTTCCTTCCGCTCGCGATTCACAAGGCCTGAATTACACTTTACACTTCGCGATCGCGGCCCAGACCTCCACGATCACATTCCCCCCCCCCCCCCCCCCATACCAGTTTTCAGTAGTTCCAAAAGGCCTTAAAGTGGTCTGAAACAACCTTAAAACTTAACCAAGGTCAGAGGAACCCCGTTCAATCATTCTAATAAGTTTATATACCCTATGCAAAACTTGTATGGAGGCTTGGAACACGAATTACTACATCGAAACCAAGAATTAAAGATCAAACTCAATTTCTTAAACTCTCATAACTTTTAAACCTTCATATGCGTCTGAATCACACGTAAACATTTTGGAATGATGCCAAATTTTGCGTACAAATCACAAATCATAATACGAACCTATTCCATGGCTCAGAATACCAAACGGACATCAATAATACCAAAATATACTTCAACTTAAACTTAGGAAATCCTAAAACCTTCAAAATGCCAGCTTTCCACAATAAGCGCTGAAATGCTCCTGGACCATCCGATAGTTAACCCGAACATACGCCCAAATACAAAATCATCATACGAACCTATTAGAACCTTCAAATCCATATTCTAAGGTCATTTACTCAAAAGTCAAACCTTTGTCAACTATTTCTACTTAATTTTTTCGAATTGAGAAGTTTCCTTCTAAATCAACTCCTTACTTCCTAAAATTCATATCCGACTATACATACAAGTCATAATATATGAAGTAAAGCTTGAAAGTACAAGAGGGGGTGAATTGTAACTGTTAAAACTTAACCGCTTATTAGTTGACTGATTAATTGACTAGTCGACTAGATATAATAACTTAATAGTTATAATGACAGAAAGTAAATTGTAGAAGGTAAATGCAGGAATTAAAGACACCAGGATTTTATACTGGTTCGGATTCAATGTGAATCCTAGTCCAGTACTCTTGGGTTGCAAGGGAGTTCTCTTTCAGTAGATATGTTTCTCCGAGTACAGTTGAAGTGAATTGACAGCACAATTTCTCTAGCACTCGTTACTTTTTGATACAACGCCTCACTAGTGTTATACTCTCCTTTTTTTCTCTGACTTGTTACACAGCAGATCCTAGTGAACTACAATGTTTGTAGTAGAATAAAGAGAGTGATTTTTGGTTCGATCAAAGTATATCTGACTGGGGTCTAACGCTGGGTATAAATACTTTGAAGACGATCGAGGACTGACAACCCAAGAGATTTAATCCTTGGAAAGAGATTGATTCTTTCCAAGAATAAGATAGCTAGCCGTTGCTTTTCCTTGATTCCTTCCTTCAGCAGATGTATGTAATGAAGACTTGCTCCTTGATTGTTGGTTCTTCCAAAATTAGTCGCGTACCATTCTTTACAGAATCTTCGATCTTCCGGAACGCTGCCCTTGATTCGTGCCTTAAGTTTAGGCTTGCTTGATTCTCTCCATCGCAGCTGGTCAATACTTTTTGCTGATTGATTGGCTGATTGATTGGCTGATTGGATTCTTTCCAGATTTGTGAGTCCTTTCCTTATGTGTCTAGATTTGCTGATTGTATTGTAATCTTTGCTAATTAATTTCTTTCCTGACTCATCAGGATTGACTCCAGCATTCTTGTAGTATCTTCTTGACTCCTTGTAATTGATTTCATGCATATGTATATTATTTGCATTATTAAAACTGGATCTAACAATCTTACCCTTTTTGATGATGACAAAATAATATATAAATGTAAACACCAGTAGACTTCCCTGTGTTTTACTCCCCCTTAATGTTTGCAGTTGACTGGTCCATAATACTCCCCCTCAATGTATGCAGTTGACTGGTCTATAACCGAGTCGACTTCTATACCTGTACGAATAGAACCTATACTTTTTCTCCCCCTTTTTGGCATCAGCAAAGAGGGAACAGGACAAGAAATAAACATAATAGATAGCATTGAAGTAGAAAAGTTATAGTGATCATCCAATGGCTAGGGAACCAGCCCACAAAAACAACACATCAAAAAATAAAAATTATCCAAAGGCTGAAAACACAGCCCAAAACCAGTAGAGCAAAAGAAATTGTCTTAAAAACATCCACATTAATGGCGTAGAAAGTAAGTAAGGGTGTTGCAGATGGCCTCCTTCAACTGTTCAAAGTTCGCATTGGCTGAGATGCTCATTCCATATAACCTGTCATAAATCTCCCTGAAGGCTTTGACAACATTCTCCCTAACTCTGAGAAGAGCAACTCTAATTTTGGACACATTAGACCCTGTTTCCTTGGAAATAACATGAATTTCACCAACACTAGACTGAGTGGCTGTGAGAATACTTTTGATTTCAGAGAGTTGAGAGTCAATAGCACGAAGTTTTTCACCAAGATCAGGATTGTCAAGACTAGGATAAGGGACAGAGGGTGAAGGTTTGGGCTCTACAGGGGCATGCTTTGCTTCACTATCGTGCTTCTTAACCCAGGAGCCTTTGAAACTCACATATCCCATACTAGAAAAGGCTCTAGAATTGTAGGACTTGGAGACAGTGATGAAGGGATAGCTGGACAGGGAAATTTGATGAGCTTCCAGAATGTGAGGGATTGTCATGCCATAGGGTAGACTGGTGGGATCTTCAGCTCTTTTAATCATGAAATTGATAACCCACGAGGAAATATTGATTTTGAGTTTGGTGACGAGGCAATAGATAAAGAATGTGTCTCTTTGGGAGAAGGTTCAAAAGGAACCAGTACGGGGAAGCAAAGTAGTTGCCACAATGTGGGCCAGAACCCGAGTTTCGAAACTAACATCACTGGGACCTAATTGTTTTGGAAGGGGGTCAAGGGGACACTCAACAATACACTGTTTGGCTTGGTCAAAGGAAATTTCAAAGTCATCAGGCCAGATATTTTTAAACAACATAGGAAAACCAGAACAACGGCACTAAAAAAGCGAATCAAACAGGGCACAGTCAAGAATAATGCGGTTACCTAACACTATAGATTCCAACCTATCAGGTTTACTAGAACAAAGATTTGCATAAAACATTTTTTCCCAGGGGTTCATATACCTTAGGCGGAGGAATAGAGAAGAACTTAGCCCAACCTTGATAAACGAAAAGGTCTTTGACCTCTTCCATGTCGTCAAGGTCGACAACCCTTCCATGAGCAATGGGCTTGTCTTTCAGAGCAATGAAGAAATCCTTATTTGGGGAATCCTAGAAATTGAGGTCAGATTCAAGAGAGGCAGATAAATCAAACTTTGATTTCTTTGGGGTAGACGAAATAGGGGGTTCTTCCATGAGTCGCTTACCTAAAGCTTTTTCTCCTAGGAGTTGTGAGTATTCAGAGAAATCTCCCTGAGAAGAGGCAAAACCTTCAGAGTGATCGGACCCTAGGTCTACTTGTTCTGGGGGCATAGAAGGGGATTTTGCTTTGGAGCAGGTGCTCTTTTTGGTGGAAGCAGAGGGAGTTTTGGAATGTTTGGCCATTGTAGAGAGGAGTTTGATTGGAACTTTTGGAGAAGAGATAGAGATGAGAGTGATTGATAAGGGTTCTCCGCCTTAAGAAGAGGGTTTCTGACAGTTGAGTACAGGAAAGGAAAAGTTGTCAGTTGAAGAGACGTGATGATTGGATTTCCAACTTTGAACTATGAATTGATGTGAAAGAAGAGAAAAGAGAGGGAAAACGGAGGCGTAATTAATGCATGGGTAAAGCACAATTATTTCAAAAAGAACTAACAGTGCATATAGGTCCTAATGGTTATTAGTAATACAAATAATACCAAGTAAATTTCTTAAATCACAAAATCTCTCTTCTAATAACGGTTTAGTAAAAATATCAGCTAGTTGGTCAGAGGTTCCAACAAAAGATATTTCTATGTTTCCCTTAAAGACATGATCTTTAATAAAATGATGCTTAATATCTATATGCTTTGCTCTAGAATGATGCACAGGATTTTTTGAAAGGCAAATAGCACTAGAGTTGTCACAAAAATTTGTATAGGCTTAAACGAAAGTTCATAGTCGCCCAGTTGATGGGACATCCACAGTAGTTGTGCGCAGCATTGTCCAATAGCAATGTATTTAGCTTCAGTAGTAGACAATGCAACTGATGCTTATTTTTTACTATCCCAGGATATTAATTCCTTTCCCGGTAATTGACATGTACCATTTGTGCTCTTTCTATCATCCTTATTACCTGCAAGGTCAGCATCTGAAAAACCTTCTAATTTAAAAGAGTTTGAGCGAGGGTACCATAATCTATGAGATACAGTCCCAGTGAGATATCGAATGATTCTTTTTATGACAGTCAAATGTGACTCCTTGGGAGCTGACTGAAACTTGGCACATTTACATACGCTGAACATAATATCTGGTCGACTTGCTGTCAGATGTTGCAGTGATCCAATAATTCCACGATACTTAGTTTCACCAACAGGAATACCCTGTTCATCTTTGTCTAGATTTGTGGAAGGGCTCATTGGTGTGCCGATTGATTTTGCATTTCTCATACCAAATTTTTGAATCAGCTCTTTTATATATTTGGTCTGACATATGAAGGTCCCTTCTTCAGGTTGATGAATTTGTAGCCCAAGGAAGAACGTGAGCTCACCCATCATACTCATTTCGAATTCACTTTGCATAAGATTTGAAAATTCCTTGCACATGAAAGGATTAGCACTACCAAATATAATATCATCGACATAAATTTGAATAATGAGATTACTTTCCGACGATCATTTAATGAATAAGGTAGTAACTATTTTACCTCTTGTAAATCCATGATCAACAAGAAAGGAACTCAGTCTATCATACTAAGCACGTGGAGCTTGTTTTAGCCCATATAGCGCCTTAGTGAGCTTGTATATATGGTACGAAAATTTTGAATCTACAAAACCTGGAGGTTGTTTCACATATACTTCTTCTTCGATAAATCCATTCAAAAAGGCACTTTTAACATCCATTTGAAACAGCCTGAATCCTTTAAAGGATGTGTATGCCAGAAGAATTCGTATGGACTCCAAACGAGCTACTGGGGCGAAAGTTTCATCATAGTCGACTCCTTCTTATTGTGAGTAGCCCTGAGCAACTAGTCTGGCTTTATTTCTTACAACCTTTCCATCCTCGTTCAATTTATTTCTAAAAACCCACCTTGTTCCGATTACAGACACATTATCAGGTTTGGGTATCAAATTCTATACTTGATTCGTACTGAACTAATCTAACTCATCCTACATAGCTTGTATCCAGCTTGAATCTTTTAGAGCTTCATCTATCTTTTTCGGCTCAATCTGAGAGATCAATGCGATATTTGCTTTCTTGTTGAGAGCTCCCCTAGTTTTCATTCCTTCATTTGGATTCCCTATAATGAATTTTTGAGGATATTCAAGCTCGCTTCTCCATTCATTTGGGCGAGTTACATTTGTAGTTGACTCGATTGGTGGGTCTATTACATTGCTGCTATCTTCACCAGTTGACTTATTTGCAACAGGTGTATCAGTCGACTCTTGCGATTTGCATGTCTCCTGAGTTTCTTGAGCTTGATCTTCATCACCTGCAGTAATTCCTTTCTCGACCAAGGGATTTTCATCGAATATAACATGTACAGATTCTTCCACACATAATGTGTGTTTTTTATAAACTCTAAAAGATCTACTATTTAATGAGTATCCCAGAAAAATACCTTCGTCACTTCTTGGATCGAACTTTCCAAGATTATCCTTACCGTTATTATGGATAAAACATTTACTTCTGAATGGATGGAAGTAGCTGATATTTGGATGTTTACCTTTCCATAGTTCATATGGAGTCTTCTTCAGAACAGGCCTTATGAGGCAACAGTTGAGAATGTAACATGTTGCACTTACACCTTTTGCCCAGAAGTGGTTTGGCAGTGAGTGTTCTAGTAACATGGTTCTTGCCATATCTTGGAGGGTTCTGTTCTTTCTTTCCACAACTCCATTTTGTTGTGGTGAGCGTTGTGCAGAGAAATTATGGGTGTATCCCTAATAAGTACAAAAGTCTTTAAAAGCTCTACTTTCAAATTCTCCTCCATGGTCACTCTGAATTGTTGAAATCAGATATCCCTTTTCTCTTTTAACCTTTTTGCAAAAAACTTCAAAATTTCTTAATGCTTCGTCCTTATGAGATAAGAAAATTACCCAAGTGAAATGTAAATAATCATCAACAATAACAAAAGCATACCTCTTTCCTCCTATACTAGCAGTTCTAGTAGGCCCAAATAAATCCATATGAAGTCATTGCAAAGGTTTTGAAGTAGATACTATATCTTTGTTTTTGAAAGAGTTTCTGGTCTGCTTACCCATTTGACATGCATCACAAATATGAGTTCTAGAAAAATTCAGTTTAGGTAAACCAACAACTAATTAATGTTTGGACAGTTTTTCTATCAAATGCATGCTAGCATGACCAAGTTTCCTATGTCATAACCACGGATCATTAGACATAGAGGATAAGCAAATATGACCATCTATCTTTTCAAAACTATCAAGGATATAACCATTTCCATACCTTTTTCCAGGAAGAACTATTTTACCTGATTCATCTTCAATAGCACATCCTGTTTTCTTAAAATTTACTTCATATCCTGAGTCGCAGAGTTGACTTATGCTCAAAGATTGTAGTTGAGACCATCAACAAGATAAACTTCAGTGATGTCACAATTGTTATTGAAGGGAATTGTTCCAGTACCAATTATTTTGCCTTTTGAATCATCCCCAAACTTAACACTTCCCCCATCAATTTTTGTAACTTCTTTGAACAGGTTTTTGTCACCTGTCATATGACTAGAACACGCACTGTCTAGATACCATTTTCCTTTGCGGCTTACTCTGTGGTATTCCTGGAAAACAAGATGATTACTTTCTTTTAGGTATCCAAGCTTGCCTGGGTCCTGGAGGGTTAGTGTTACCAGGTTCAGGATTTTTTGGTTTCCAAACCCAATCCTGAAACGTTTGATTTACGAAAACGACAAAAGGAATATTTATGCCCACTTTTATTACAGTAGTGACACTTAACTTCTGACCACTTTTAGGTCTTTCATTAGTACTAGTGGACTTGGTTCTGGCTGGTCCTTTTCCAGATGACTTGTAAACCATCTGGTTTGACCTAACAGAACTGTGACTAGTGGATTTGCGCATGCCATTTAGTTGCATTTGCAATTCCTAAAACTCTTCTTGAAGTACTTCCTTTTCGATTTCACATACTTCATGTTTGAGTTTCCAGTCATTAACTTCCTTAGTGAGTCTCTTAAGCTCATTCATCATTTTTTGAGACTCTTTCAACGTTAAATCAAGAATATCCTGCAATTCATTACATTTTCACAGTTATAAGATCTTACCTCACTAGTTTCACCTCGTGCCATGAAACAGTTTTCATTTTCGTCATCCGAAATGTCCTCGTCTGTCCAGCATCCTGAAGATTTGTTCATTTCGTTTTCCAGAATTGTCATAAAGCAAAGATTTGCTATCTCTTCATGGTCTGAATTATCCTCATCGCTCCAGCTTCCGAAGGATTTGTTTTTGTTGAAGCCTCTAGAGATCTTCCTCTTTAGTTCTGGGCACTCAGCTTGAATGTGCCCAAATCTCCCACATTCATAAAATTTTCCATCATTCTTATCCTGCTCGTTGTATTGCCTAGATTGTCTTGGTGGAATTCTTCCTTTCCTTACATTCTTGTATCTTCTCATTAATTCATCCATGTTTCTAGATAACATAGCAATCTCTTCTTGCAAAGCTTCAGGATCATCATCAATTTTGTTTTCAGCTATTTCAATAGAGGTTTTGAATGCAATTATTTTCTTTTTTTCTTCTTGATTGGTCTTGTTGAGATGCGTCTTTTCAAAGGCAATGAGTTCTCCTCGTAGTTCACCATAGGATAATTTGTTTAGATCTTGAGATTCCAGTGTGACTACTTTGGTCTGCCAAGTGGTTGGCAAACTCCTGAGAATTTTTTTGACTTGATTACCACTGGTGTAGGGCTTGCCAAATGCCTTTAGATCATAGTTATTTTGCTAAACCTGGCAAACATCTCTTCAATGGATTCTCCTTCTTTCATTGAGAAGAGTTCGTAATCATGGACCAACATGTTGATATGTGTTTCCTTTACTTTGTTGGTTCCTTCATAAGTGACCTCAAACTTGTCCCACATTTCTTTGGCTGTGTCACAGCTTGATATTTTCTCATATTCTTCACCACTTATAGCATTATGGAGCAGATTTCTCGCTTTGTTGTTAAGTTGTACCACTTTCATTTGCTCTTTTGAATATGAGTCTATATCTTTAGGATCAGTAAGTGGTGGAGTGGCAACTGGTAAAGGATAGTTTCCCTTTTTGATGACTCTACAGACTTTGACATCATAAGCTTTGGCAAAGATTTCCATTCGCACTTTCCAGTGAGAGAAATATTGTCCATTGAAGTATGGTGGTCTAACTTGTGAAGTTCCTTCCTGAAAAAGAGCTCCTATGATAACTTGATTTTCCATTATCTTTTCTCACAAGCTGTTAAGCAAAAGTAAAATGTGAGCCTTGCTCTGATACCAATTGAAAGTACAAGAGGGGGGATGAATTGTAACTGTTAAAACTTAATTGCTTATTAGTTGACTGATTAATCGAGTAGTCGACTAGATTAATAACTTAACAGTTATAATGACAAAAAGTAAATTGCAGAAGGTAAATGCAGGAATTAAAGACACAAGGATTTTATACTGGTTCAGATTCAATGTGAATCCTAGTCCAGTCCCCTTGGGTTGCAAGGGAGTTCTCTTTCAGTAGATATGTTTCTTCGAGTACAGTTGAAGTGAATTAAAAGCACAGTTTCTCTAGCACTCGTTACTTTTTGATATAATGCCTCACCAGTGTTATACTTTCCTTTTTTTTCTCTGACTTGTCACACAACAGATCTTAGTGAACTACAATGTTTGTTTACAGTATAATAAAGAGAGTAGTTTTTGATTCGATCAAAGTATATCTGACTAGGGTCTAAGGCTGGGTATAAGCACTTTGATGATGATCGAGGCTTGACAACCCAAGAGATTTGATCCTTGGAAAGAGATTGATTCTTTCCAAGAATAAGATAGCTAGCAGTTGCTTTACCTTGATTTCCTTCCTTCAGCAGATGTATATAATGAAGACTTGCTCCTTGATTGTTGGTTCTTCCAAAATTAGTCGCGTACGAATTTTTACAGAATCTTCAATCTTCTGGAATGTTGCCCTCGATTCGTGCCTTAAGTTTAGGATTGCTTGATTCTCTCCATCGCAGTTGGTCGATACTCTTTGCTGATTGATTGGCGGATTGGATTCTTTCCAGATTTGCGAGTCCTTTCCTTAGGCGTCCAGATATGCTGATTGTAATGTAATCTTTGTTGATTGATTTCTTTCCTTAGTCATCAGGATTGACTCCAGCAGTCTTGTAGTATCTTCTTGACTCCTTGAAATTGATTTCCTGCATATCTATATTATTTGCATCATTAAAACTGGATCTAACAAAGTTACTCAAGGCCTCAAACCGCTGAACGATGTGCTAGAGCTCAAAATAATCGATCGGTTTGTTACATTCTCCCCCACTTAAACATATATTCGTCCTCGAACGTACCAAGAAACGCTATGAAATTGCCCTAACCCACTGTTTAACACCTCGTGCACCTACCCGTGCCACCACGACGATGTGAGCACCTTAGCTCGAGATAGACTGAAGATCCTTCCTTTTAACTTAGCCCACAAACCTTAGAACCAAATTCCAACATTCGAAATTTTCTACGAGACCTGATTCTAACATACGAGCACTGTATCAATCCCCACACGCTATATCAAACATGATCATGCACCCATGCTAAAACCATACAAGGCACTGCATAATTCGTATGCCCATAATTACATCCTCCAACCATAGTAGCTGCAAATTCACTAGCCTGATGCATGTAGCATACTCTATAACGCATATGAGCCCGGATCCAAACCTCGTGATACTACAACGATAAGATTATGCATTGTATGACATTTCTCATTATAATTAAAAAAATATTTTTTCGATTTAAATTTAAATGTGTCTTATTTTTCTATTATTTTGCACTGATTTTTTTTTCCTCTTTTTATTCCTTGCATATCGTTGTTGTATTATTAATTATTTAATATTTTTGTCAAATGACTTTTTATTATATTTTCACTTGAACTTAGCTAATTATCAACTAAAAATCTTAAATATTTTTGGTTGACAATCTTATATATTAGCTAAACGAATGCCATCGATTTTTTTTTAAAATTTATTAGTTATTTAGAATGGCCAAAATATTCTTTTAACTCTTTAATTAATTTAAGTCCACATGCCTTTCTAAAAAATTTCAACTGGATACAAAAAACATTCAAGATAATTTTTATAGATAGGAAGAGTAAGATGATGATGAATATACATTTTATATTTGTTTATGACAATGTAAATTTTACCTACTTGGTCAGGTTTGCGATTATCTTTAACTTTTTGTATTTTTGAAATAAAAAAAAATAAAGAAATATCAGCTTCTTAGAGCGTTAAATTGCATATTTTTTATTTTCTTATAATTCTTGTCAATATCTATCGACAAATAAATAAATAATCTCCTAAAAGTAGAAAAAATAAATAATATATATAACTAATTAATGTATAATTAAAATAAAAAATATTCGCTAATTAAAAACCTAATACGTGATATGAAATAAATTTAGATTAATATTTATATTTTTTGTATAATTAAATTCTTGTATGATATATTGTTATAATAAATAGCATGTATAGATTTAATGTCCATTGGTCCACTCATCAAGTTCTTTAGCCTATCGATGAATATTACTTGAAACCTTATATATATATATATATATATATATATATATATATATATATATATATATATATATATATATATATATATATCATTTTTAAAAAAATTAGTCTATTAAATAAACTCATCAAAGAAATGAATAGGGTATCTAAGCAGGAAAAAGCAGAAAAAAATTACCTTATGTCACGATCCAATTCCCACTTAGGCCGTGATGGCGTCCAAGGTCGCCGCTAGGCAAGCCAACAGTGAACTACCAATTTAATTTCTCAATTTAATATTTTAAAATCGTTGATTTTTATATAATGCGGAAACAATTAGTAAGTGAGCGTAGTAATGTAAAGTATAAACAAACGGGAAAAAAAGAGAGTGAATTAAATAATCAAAACACATGAGTGTCGACTAGAATTCTCACAATTCGTTGTCACAAGTGCACGAGCATCTAGTAGACTATACAAAACTCTCTAAGAACTATTGTTTGAAACAAAATAGATAGAAACGATAAATTATAACAAGAGAAGGCTCTGGGTGCTGCAGAACGGAGCATGGGAAAGCAGCTCGCCACTAAGCCTCAGAATAATATGGGTATGCCCCCGAACTCCAGATGCACCTGCCGCAGAAGCTGCACAATATGTGCAGAAGTGTAACGTGAGTACATAAACAATATGCATCCAGTAAGTATATAGTCTAACCTCGAAGAAGTGGTGACGAGGGGTCGATTTCGAAGCTTACTAGTGCGCAATATACATAATGTACAAGATTATATAGTAGGCATGAAAAACAACATCAATGATGGAATAAAAGGCAATAATTAAATGACAATTTTTCAAAATAACAATTTAAAGTCCCCAAATATCACATAAAAATTTCATCAAGTAATTAGGTTCAACAGATAATTATAAATACTCAAGTCATGAAAGACATATCAAGTGTAATCGGATTCCGAGAGACAACACGCATGAGTTATGCTGTAATGACCTGAACCGTCGTTTCCTATATTTTCGTCCTGTATTTCCCGTTAAATGCTTATTCATGTTTCAATATGTGTACTTGGTGAATTTGAGTCAATTCGGATCGAGTTTGGTATGAAATGGGACAATTAGTCTCTTTAAGGAAGAATTAGTTTGGAAAAGTCAACCGGACGTTGACTTGTGAGTTAGAGGGCTCGGAATTGAATTCCGATGATTCAGTTAGTTTCGGGGGATGATTTAAGGCCTATGAGCGCAATAGGAATTAATTTTGGAGGTCCGGTGAAGAAATTAGCTCATTTTGGCAAAGTTAGTATTTTGGCGATTTCCGGTTGGTAGGTGAAATTTTGATCCGACGGTCGGAATGGAGTTCCGAGAATTTCTGTAGCTTCGTTATGCCATTTTGGATATGTGTGCAAAATTTCAAGTCATTCGGACATATTTTGGTCGAGTTTTCATCGAAAGCGCGTTTTGGAAGTTTTAAAGGAACTTAGACTTGAATTCGGTGTAATTCGATAATTTTGGTATTAGTCGAAGTATTTTGATAATTGGAACAAGTTTGAATAATATTATAAGATGTATTGGTATTTTTGGTTGGGGTCCCGAGGACCTCGGGATGATTTCGGATGGCTAACGGGAACTTTTGAAGTTGGAAATTTCATAATAGACGAAAGTTGTAAATGAGTGCGCACAAGGCCTCACTTTGAACGATAATATCTCTCGTTATATAAGGAGTTGTGTGAGCTACAACCTATCAAATTAAAGCCCTTTGATTCTAGTTTCCAATGCAACAAACCGTTTGTCATTTGGAAGTGTATACAGGAAGTTATGACCATTTCACTGGTCAGGTGTCAGAGCGCGCGAAGTATCGCGCGAAGTATCGTGCGAAGTATCGCGCGAGGTCGCGCATTTCGCGCGTCTGAGGCAGAATGCTCAGCAAAACGCGCGAACAACGCGCGAACTATGCGACTGAAGGTTTTTAAGTACCCCAAGACCGGCCTAGAGAGTTCCCAACTCATTTTTGGGGTTAAGGCTTGCTCTCTCAAGGGGATTTCGTCCCAAACTTCATCCCTATGATCCTAAGGTAAGATTTTTGGAGTATTTTGAGTTGATTATTACTCCCAAACACATATATTAACATGGATTGATCTTAAAAATTCTTAGATTTTCAAGAAATTCCTTCAAGAACTCAAAGGAGGGTTTTGCAAGATTTCTTCCAAAAGGTAATCCTACACCCTTAGACTCACATATATGGATATATTATGGAAATATGAGTATGAATCAAGTATTACAACTTATTGTATGGTGGTTGGAAGCCATAAATTCCGAATTTAAATACATGAACATGGTAGGGATTTAAAGGTGTTTATTTGATGGAATTTTTGTTGGTTTGGGTGTGAATGGTTGATCACACATATGATGTTAGAAGTATAAATTGTTAAAGAATAATAGTGTGATGAATTGTTGGTTAACGGTGATAGTTGGAGGAACCAATGCTATAGTTAAGAGGTGTAAATATTTATGCCTACAAGATGTTTGATAATATGCCTAAATGGCATAATTTATGGGATCATTATAGTATCATTAAGGGGCGAAATTCAGATATATATGGTTAAAACCCCGTCTTTTAGAAATCGAACTTCATCGAGGTTTGTGTGATTTTTGGCAGATTCGTCACACGAGGAGGCTAATTAGAGAGGCAAGGGCATAGCGAGCTAGAGGTGAGTAATAGATGTAAATGCTGTTCTGAGGGTTTGAAACCCCGGACTTTCACATTGTAACGCTATATTGAGGCGTGACACGCACTCCATGGCGAGTGCGGGGTCGGATACTACTGGGGATTGTGACTTGGTCCACCCCGTGTGATGTTTATATTATACTAGTGATTGATACACATACTTCATTGATTTTACTGGGCTTGATGCCATGTTTGGGGCTTTGTGCCGATTTGTAAAATCCTTCGAGGATTGATATTACTGCTTAGCATGATTTCAATATCATTTAATTTCAGTCCAAGGTTTTAAATGCTGTTTTGTAAACTCAGCCATAATTCTAAGTGTTGAAAACTTAAATGATATTTTTAAATGTATTCCGGGCTGGGAACTTCTGTTTTGTAAATGCCCAAGGGGCTTATTATATTATTTTCTGGACTGATTATAAAGTGACTTGAAACAGTGGTAACAATGACACTGTGTGATATACTTGACACAATGGTAACAATAACACTGTGTGATATACTTGAAATAGTGGTAACAATGACACTGGATGATATACTTGAACAGTGGTAACAATGGCACTGGATGATATAAATTGGTCAGGTAACAATGGCTGACCGGTCAGGTAATAATGACTGACCAAGATATTGCGCTTGGGTTGTAGGAGCCCCTCCGGAGTCTGTACACACCCCCAGTGAGCGCCGTCGACGATAAATAAATACGGATGGCTCGGGCTGCACGCCGCAGTGGGTACGGGAATGTACCATCATATGCATTGCATTGTATTCATGTATTTGTATCTATACTGTTGTTTAGCTGCTCAGTTCCATATGTTGCTGCATATTTGGATTTTAGCTTACTTTGTGTATTTACTGGGTTTTCTTATCTTCGAACTATAGTTACTTTTATTACTCACTGGGTCGGAGTACTCACATTACTCCCTGCACCATGTGTGCAGATACAGGCAGAGCTGAGTTTGCTCCTGAGCGCTGATTCTTTCCAGGCCAGGCGGTGACTAGGAGTAACGAGGTAGCTGTTGACGTCCGCAGCCCCGTTTTCTCCCTTATCTTTGTTATTTATGATAATTTCAGACTTTGTAAAATATTAGTAAACTCGGTAGTAGCTCATGACTTGTGACACCCCGATTTCGGGCTGAGTTGGGATGGTTTTCCTTGTTCTATCACGTTTATTTCGCATTTAAGATTATATTGCCCATGATTTAGACTTATTCCTGCTAAGTAATTATAAAGAGATGTACTGTTTTGTTGATTGGCTAGCCTTGTCCTCACAAGAGGCGCCATCACGACCGGGTTGGGATTTTGGGTCGTGACAAGTTGGTATCAGAGCCTAGGTTAATTGGTCTCGCGAGTCATGAGCCGGTTTAGTAGAGTCTCATGGATCGGTACGGAGATGTCTGTATTTATCCTCGAGAGGCTGCAGAACCTTTAGGAAAAACTTCATATTCTTGAATTCTTAATCGTGCCCCCTTGATTCAGCTTGAAAAAGTAACTTTTACAGTTC
This sequence comes from Nicotiana tabacum, assembly GCF_000715075.1. Classification (NCBI taxonomy): domain Eukaryota; kingdom Viridiplantae; phylum Streptophyta; class Magnoliopsida; order Solanales; family Solanaceae; genus Nicotiana; species Nicotiana tabacum. Next base: position 119,226,201 of record NC_134087.1, read on the forward strand.
CTTCCACATATTCGTATACGCGAACGAATGCTCAGTATTAGAAGTGCCTTGATGGCTTGTAATTCCCCGATCGATGGGCGAGGTGTAGTCTCTGTGAGTTTGATGTTAGGCCAGTCGGGAGGAATTGAGGCCGGATCATTGCCTATGGCTTGAGCACCGGGGTGCTGATTATGTGAGCAAGTGTTTTGAACTTATATGTTCGGTATTGTCCCTATTAGTGGGAATGATGGATGGATAGCTACATGATAAGTATGTTACAACTGCGAGATGTATCTATATGACTTGGAAGTGACGATGGAGACCTGTTGGATGATAGGTGGACTATTAAGTGTTTGATTTTTCATTGTGATGCTTTGTCAAGTTGTGGATGTGTTGTTAGGATGGTTTTGGTGATTCTCTGGTAGGTGGATAGGCCCAATTACAAAGGAAACTCTGCCGAAATTTTTGAAAAATTTTGGACTTAGTAAAAAAAAAAAATTGTCGCCTAATAGTGGGCTTAACTGTTGTGTGAGTGAATGAAGGAGTGAGTTTAATCTCACCATGGTATTACGGCAGCAATAGTGTATATGTGTTGTGATCTATGGCTTCGAGCCAAGTTGGGGAGTTTGCTATTGATTAGATAATTGTGCGGTCATGTGCTATGTTGGTTCCGGTTCGAGGCATGCTGGCGAATCAGCTCTGGTTACGGAAATTGGTCCGAAGATAGCACGAGTGAGGGAAAACTTGGACAAAGGCTACATGGTGCTTTATAGATATGTGAGAATCACAGTATGTCTTAAGCTGTCATTGGTAAAGAATGCTCGGTGCATGGAGCAGGAAGATGTTTGGTTGTACTGGAATGAGGTCATACCCTACGGTGTCAAAATGCTAATGAGGCACGTGTGGTTATGTTCCTTGGATCAAGTGAATTGCATTTTGAATAAGAGTAAATGAATTGAGAGAATGGTTCTAATGTGTTCGAAAGTCGTGTAATAGTTGCTTTGAGCTAAGTGGGAGAGTCCCACCGCTTACGATTGGGTTGCATGGTTAATTACCTGCGTGAATTCTAGTTATTAGCGTATTTATGGGTTATTGCGGCTATGAAAAAGGACCATGAGTGGTAATTTGAGTAAATGAATTGTTGAATGCATGTTATGGTTAGCCTTATTGGCTCATGTTCAGGCCTGAGGGAAGATTCATGATTTATGCCTCGTATAAGTGCAGGCTTCAAGGGAAGTGATCCCGCTGGGTGCTTCATAGAGAAGGTATTCATATGTTATAAAATTCAGTGGAGTGGTTGCATTAGGGGCCAAGTCGGAGCAGGTGGCTCTCAGTAACGGTCCTCATGAATTCAAAGGGCAAAGTGTGGTGCCTAATGATGTCGACATTATAGATACAGATAAGAATCAAGCTTTGTAGTAGCTTATGAGAAGGTGCCCAAAATGTTCTATAATATTTTGACTTGCGATGTAGCATTTGGGAGATATGAAATGGTTCGTGGATTTGAGACAGCATGGTCTCATGATTCAAGGTCACTCCGGAGGAGTGCAGATGGAGTATGTTAGGTGTTGAATGGAGAAGTATTATTTCCAAGGAAATTAAGGGAAAATTGGAAGGAGGTAGGTTGATTAACCATAGTTGAATTGGCATATTGGTGTCAGTGATCAGTTCCTTCAGCGTGAGCAAGTTATGCAAGTGATTTGTGGTGGTACGTGTAAGGCTTGTCGGCCACCGTAATTGATTTTGTTCAGAATCATTCTTTTGTTATGGCTTGTTATGTGGAGGCAAATCCCGGAAGGGTTATGGTGGCTTGGACCACTACTTAGATATTGGCATATTCAACGGTTATGAGAATTCACCTGTATGTTGCTATAGTTCTCCCGAAGTAAGTTAAATGGAAAGCCTTATGTGATGAAATATTAGCCTATCGGCGGTTCCAGAGTTGTGATGGAAATCATGTCTATCGTATATCGGCACGTGAGGTGCAGTGAGTGGTATGGAATTTGAAGTAAGGACCAAGGTCGTAGTTTGGTCAATGACTGTGATGTCACAAGCTCGGATGAGCAGGAAAGGAGTTCCAGTGTTTTGAGTAAGATGGGTATTGATGTCAGTATCACATGAGACCGGTGTTCTGTGAGAAAGTCTTTGCATCCTGGTTAGGGATTCTTGATCACTTTTCAGTGTTAGTGCAGCCGGCGGTTTGAATGTGCGAACCCGTTAATTATTTCGGAAGATGGTGGAAGCTTGTCCCATAGGAAGATTGTATAAGTGTGACATGTAGTCACTTGATTGATTAAAGATGTAAACCAAGTATGAAGTTTGTGATGGTGTCGTTAAATTAAAGATTCATGCCTGGAGGGCACTTGGCATATTGGGTTGTGAACTGGGGAGGATTACCCCGATTGTGATGGTTGTTCTTGTGTGTTATGAGAAAAATGGGAGTTATTATGGACCTTTGAAAGTTTATCAGACTAGTTCAGTGTGATCAGAATCGGCTTGAAGTCGATGGATAGATTTAATGTGAATAATGGCTTTATATCAGGCCAAATGTGTGCATTTTAGTAACGCGGTCCTCATGGAGGAGTAGTTAGGTTGATGTTTCATTGTCAGATATTTCGCGTAGTGATACATTGCGCCATGTGAGTTGTGATACGACTTGATAAATTGCTATGTGTTGAGAATCTGCATAGGAATGACGTTATATGAGCATCTTGGCTCTTGAAATTCATATTGTACATCGTACCTCAACTGTGCTTGAGTTTTGTAGCTTATAACGCTATATGTCCCTCAGAGATATTATTATGCACTTAGCATGCTTACGACCGATACTCGGTATTTTTTTGTAATGAGCAAATTTGGCTCGATGTGCATCTCCTTATGTGAGATATATGTGTGGATCGGGTGGCACACTGCCATGGGTATGTTATCTGGATCGGGTTGCACGCCGCAACAGTGTGATGTTGAGTATAGTTTTCTATATGCTATTTTGTGTGCCTTGCTTCCTGTTTTCTAAGGAAAGTCTGTATTAGTGTGTGAGATTGGTAATTCCTTCCAGAGTTTGTTTTCCCTTTGTACCGCGTTCGAATTGGTAGCTTATTAGCATATTGAGGCATCATATGCGACTTTTGATTATGTCTGGGGTGGCTTATTGCCTGAGCAGTTCGTACCGGGTGAGACGAAATCATTGAATTTGAGATTAGTGCAATCTAAGTATATGAAGTAAATTAAGGAGCTAAGACCATGATTTTGCTCAAAATGAGGTGATAGTTCTTGCCAGGAGTATAGAACCAACGAATCGTTGTCTCGACAGTGGTCATGAATTTGTGCATACCTCATCCGTCATGTCAATATTGTAAGAGTTAGAACAATACCTATGTACATCATGTAGAACATGAGATGTGTAGCGATTTTCTTCTAGGTGATTAAAAAAAAGGGCTTCAGATGATTAGGGCGAATGATCGTCGGATGATTGGGGAAATAGTATTGCTAATTGAAAGTGACTTGACGAGAGTATATGTCTCATAAAAAGGTAATGTTATTAAACTAATGATATTTCGGTAGTATTGCGGCATGTTTTTGTTGAGTCCGCTGATGGTACTGATGAGCTTGAGGTACGGCTCTTTCGTTTGAATCATTTTTTTCATGACTTGAGTATGTTCAGGCCGTTTCTTATTGGTGCGCGTATTATGAAAGTTGTGGCTTAGGCCTGTATTGAGGTGTCATATCACCAGAGTGGTGTGTTGGATTCGAGGTGATCATTGGGGTCATTGATGAATACGAACGGATTTGATTTCAGCATGTTTGATGGGTAAATATCGAGGTTCGATTTTAAAAAAAAATTGTTACTATAATTGCTAGAAGAGAAATGGCCTCATGAATGGTTGATCTGAGCAATGGTTATGATTTATTGCATGTTTCAATTATCATTGGCAGTATATGAGAGTGTTGGAATGAGACATTGACTAATAAGAGATTTCTATGGGTATTTGGTTGTTGTGGGCAGCTGCTGTGAATGGAAGTTATTGCTGCATTTGTTTGAGTTATTGGTATATCATGCAATTGCACCTAAGGTTGCAGGCATGGTCTATTACAGTTGGTTCAAACTTATTCTGAATGTAGGTGTAAGGTTCTGATCTTGTGTATGATTCCGAAAAGGTAAAATGTGGCTCTATGATTTATGGACTCGACTAGATTGTGTGATCTTGGTTACAACGCGTTATCGGGCCCATGTGAGATAGGGTGACGTGGGATCATCTCCGGGTTTATGCTTGATAAAGTCATTCAGCTTTTGGTTGGCTTCTAGGACAACTCTGGGTACGCTCGAGGACGAGCGTTTGTTTTAGTTGGGGAGAATGTAACGACCTGAACCGTCGTTTCCTGTATTTTCATCCCGTATTCCCCGTTAAATGCTTATTCATGTTTCAATATGTGTACTTGGTGAATTTGAGTCAATTCGGATCGAGTTTGGTATGAAATGGGACAATTAGTCTCTTTAAGGAAGAATTAGTTTGGAAAGGTCAACCGGACGTTGACTTGTGAGTTAGAGGGCTCGGAATTGAATTCCGATGATTCGGTTAGTTTCGGGGGATGATTTAAGGCCTAGGAGCGCAATCAGAATTAATTTTGGAGGTCCGGTGAAGAAATTAGCTCATTTTGGCGAAGTTAGTATTTTGGCGATTTCCGATTGGTAGGTGAAATTTTGATTCGATGGTCGGAATGGAATCCCGAGAATTTCTGTAGCTTCATTATGCCATTTTGGATATGTGTGCAAAATTTCAAGTCATTCGGACATATTTTGGTCGAGTTTTGATCGAAAGCGCGTTTTGAAAGTTTTAAAGGAACTTAGACTTGAATTCGGTGTAATTCGATAATTTTGGTATTAGTCGAGGTGTTTTGATAATTGGAACAAGTTCGAATAATATTATAAGATGTATTGGTATTTTTGGTTGAGGTCCCGAGGACCTCGGGATGATTTCGGATGGCTAACGGGAACTTTTGAAGTTGGAAATTTCATAATAGACGAAAGTTGTAAATGAGTGCGCACAAGGCCTCACTTTGAACGATAATATCTCTCGTTATATAAGGAGTTGTGTGCACTACAACCTATCAAATTAAAGCCCTTTGAGTCTAGTTTCCAATACAATAAACCGTTTGTCATTTGGAAGTGTATACAGGAAGTTATGACCATTTTACTGGTCAGGTGTCAGAGCGCGCGAAGTATCGCGCGAAGTCGCGCATTTCGCGCGTTTGAGGCAGAATGCTCAGCAAAACGCGCGAACAAACGTGCGAACAACGCGTGAACTACGCGACTGAAGGTTTTTAAGTACCCCAAGACCGGCCTAGAGAGTTCCCAACTCATTTTTGGGGTTAAGGCTTGCTCTCTCAAGGGGATTTCGTCCCAAACTTCATCCCTATGATCCTAAGGTAAGATTTTTGGAGTATTTTGAGTTGATTACTACTCCCAAACACATATATTAACATGGATTGATCTTAAAAATCCTTAGATTTTCAAGAAATTCCTTCAAGAACTCAAAGGAGGGTTTTGCAAGATTTCTTCCAAAAGGTAATCCTACACCCTTAGACTCACATATATGGATATATTATGGAAATATGAGTATGAATCAAGTATTACAACTTATTGTATGGTGGTTGGAAGCCATAAATTCTGAATTTAAATACATGAACATGGTAGGGATTTAAAGGTGTTTATTTGATGGAATTTTTGTTGGTTTGGGTGTGAATGGTTGATCACACATATGATGTTAGAAGTATAAATTATTAAAGAATAATAGTGTGATGAATTATTGGTTAACGGTGATAGTTGGAGGAACCAATGCTATAGTTAAGAGGTGTAAACATTTATGCCTACAAGATGTTTGATAATACGCCTAAATGGCATAATTTATGGGATCATTATAGTATCATTAAGGGGCGAAATTCAGATATGTATGGTTAAAACCCCGTCTTTTAGAAATCGAACTTCATCGAGGTTTGTGTGATTTTTGGCAGATTCGTCACACGAGGAGGCCAATTAGAGAGGCAAGGGCATAGCGAGCTAGAGGTGAGTAATAGATGTAAATGCTGTTCTGAGGGTTTGAAACCCCGGACTTTCACATCGTAACGCTATATTGAGGCGTGACACGCACTCCATGGCGAGTGCGGGGTCAGATACTACTGGGAATTGTGACTTGGTCCACCCCGTGTGATGTTTATACTATACTGGTGATTGATACACATACTTCATTGATTTTACTGGGCTTGATGCCATGTTTGTGGCCTTGTGCCGATTTGTAAAATCCTTCGAGGATTGATATTACTGCTTAGCATAATTTGCATATCATTTAATTTCAGTCCAAGGTTTTAAATGTTGTTTTGTAAACTCAGCCATAATTCTAAGTGTTGAAAACTTAAATGATATTTTTAAATGTATTCCGGGCTGGGAACTTCTGTTTTGTAAATGCCCAAGGGGCTTATTATATTATTTTCTGGACTGATTATAAAGTGACTTGAAACAGTGGTAACAATGACACTGTGTGATATACTTGACACAGTGGTAACAATAACACTGTGTGATATACTTGAAATAGTGGTAACAATGACACTGGATGATATACTTGAACAGTGGTAACAATAGCACTGGATGATATAAATTGGTTAGGTAACAATGGCTGACCGGTCAGGTAACAATGACTGACCAAGATATTGCGCTTGGGTTGTAGGAGCCCCTCCGGAGTCTGTACACACCCCCAGTGAGCGCCGTCGACGATAAATAAATACGGATGGCTCGGGCTGCACGCCGCAGTGGGTACGGGAATGTACCATCATATGCATTGCATTGTATTCATGTATTTGTATCTATACTGTTGTTTAGCTGCTCAGTTCCATATGTTGCTGCATATTTGGATTTTAGCTTACTTTGTGTATTTACTGGGTTTTCTTATCTTCGGACTGTAGTTACTTTTATTACTCACTGGGTCGGAGTACTCACATTACTCCCTGCACCATGTGTGCAGATACAGGCAGAGCTGAGTTCGCTCCTGAGCGCTGATTCTTTCCAGGCCAGGCGGTGACTAGGAGTAACGAGGTAGCTGTTGACGTCCGCAGCCCCATTTTCTCCCTTATCTTTGTTATTTATGATAATTTCAGACTTTGTAAAATATTAGTAAACTTGGTAGTAGCTCATGACTTGTGACACCCCGATTTCGGGCTGAGTTGGGATGGTTTTCCTTGTTCTATCACGTTTATTTCGCATTTAAGATTATATTGCCCATGATTTAGACTTATTCCTGCTAAGTAATTATAAAGAGATGTATTGTTTTGTTGATTGGCTAGCTTTGTCCTCACGAGAGGCGCCATCACGACCGGGTTGGGATTTTGGGTCGTGACATATGCCGAGGTCGTACGACCCTATCCATAATAATCGTGTACATACACTACCAGGCCGTACGGCCCAATACATACATACATACATACATACATACACACACACACACACACACACACACACACACACACACATATATATATATATATATATATATATATATAACGTTCGCCCCGATCCACAGGAATAGGAAAACTCTTTGGACTACAAATTTCGTATTAACAACTCCGAGGTAAGCCCATGAAAGACTAAAATCTCCATCAATAATTAAACATTCCGCCAACTCTCTAAGTAATGAAGCTCGATTTAGCATAATCTTTAACCAAATTTTACTTATTAATACAAACAATTAAACTAGCAAGAGTAGTCCAAATAGTGCAAGCAATAGCATAATAAAGACCTATGTCTACATGGACATAACATGAATTTTAGCTATGCACGGACTCTCGTCACTTCGTGCGTACGTAGCACCCACAATTATTAGCATATAACAGTTTAATACCTATGGGGTTAATTTCTTTTTACAAGGTTAGGCAAGAGACTTCCCTCGTTTTTAAGTCCACTTTCTGGTCCACAAATCACTTTAAAAGTTTCAAGTCGGTGCCGAATAATTCGAAACTAGCCAAAGAATGTACAAATTAATCAATGATCGCTCAAAAGTTCATAATATAACTATTAGAGTGATTACCCAACCCAATGTCGAAGGTTCCTAAAAATTCATCCCCGGACCCACATGCCTGGATTTAGGAAATTTTTGTAAATAAATATTACTCATAACCTCACGAACACAAATATATAATTTATTCTAATTTTCACAACCAATTCCATGATCAAATCCCAATTTCACATAACCCCTAGGTTCTTCAATCAATCCCACGAGTTTCACTAATTTTTCAGGTTTCATCTACCCATAATCCACCATTTAACTTATAAATGGGTAGAGTTTACTTATTTTGTGATGTTTATGAGAATCCCCCACAATAGTACTCTCAAAATTTTCCAAGACCAAGTGAAAGTGTGTGAATAATGGGTTAATTCCTGAATTAAATGCCTTCCACTGTCCAACAATATCCGCTTCTTCGGCCCAAACAGTCGCACCTGCGAAAAAATCCAACACAAGTCCTCTCCTAGGCTAGATCCTTAGCTTATGCAGACCGATGCTCACTTCTACGAGCTCGCTTCTGCAGAAAATGGATCGTACTTACGATCCCACATGAGCCCTCACATTTACGCTTTTGCGGAAGAAACCTCGTGCCTGTAGATGCCCATCGGCGCCCAGGCGTCCGCACTTGTGAACCTAGGTCTAGGATGGCCACCTCTGCTTCTGGAATAAGCACGCACACCTGTGGCCAACTCTGCAGGTGCAAAGACACCAGAATAGCAGCACCTTCAGCCAAACCAACCAAGTGCAAAAATGATTTGATTCTCACCCGGGATTACTAGGACCCCGTCCGAACATATCAACAAGTTTCAAAACACACAACGAACATACTCGAGGCCACAAATTGCATCAAATAACATTGATTCTACGAATAGCCACCCAATTCAAGTCGATCGAAACTATGAATGTCTGTTTTCCAAAACTAACGTCGAATCATACCAAAACAACTCTGATTGACCTCAAAATTTGCACACAAGTCATAAATAACACAACGAACCTAGTCCTAGATCCTAATCTCAAACTGACCTCAATAACACTAAAGTCTACTCCAAACCAAATTTAAGGAACTTGAAAACCTTCAATGAACTAACTTTCAACGTTAAGCGCCGAAATGATTCCGGATCACCCGAAACTCAATTCGAACACACGACCATGTCCAAAATCATCATACCAACCTATTGGAACTATCAAATTTCAGTTCCTTGGTTGTTTGCTCAAAATGTTGACTCAAGTCAAATTTGGCCATTTTAGACCACTATTAAGGAACCAAGTGTTTCGATTTCAACCTGAACCCTTCCAAACCCAAGTCAACCACCCCCGCAAGTCATAAAATAGTAAAAGCACATATGGGGAGTCTTAATTAGGGGAATGGAGATCTAGAAAGCAAAACGACTAGCCAGGTCGTTACATTCTCCACCTCTTAAACAAATATTCATCCTCGAACGGGTCTAGTATCATACCTGGAGTGCTGAATAGGTATGGGATATCTGATCTGCATGTCCTCCTCAATCTCCCAAGTAGCCTCCTCGACTGGTTGACCCCTCTACTAGACAATTTAGCAGAAATCTTCTTAGACCTCAATTGGTGAACCTGCTTGTCAATAATGGCAACTGGCTCCTTCTCATAGCCCAAGCTCTCATCCAGCTAAATCGTGTTGTAATCTAACTCATGTGACTTGTCAGCATCATACTTGCAAAGCATAGTCACGTGGAAAACCGAATGAACTCCTGATAGATTGTGAGGCAAAGAAAGCTCATAAGAAACCTCCCCAACTCGCCTCAACACCTCAAATGGGACAATAAACCTTGGGCTCAGCCTGCTCTTCCTCCTAAACCTTATGATTCCCTTCATCGGCGAGACTTTCAAGATAACCTTCTTACCTACCATAAATGATAAATATGCGCCTTCTGATCTGTGTAACTCTTCTGTCTAAAATGTGCTATGTGAAATCACTCTTGAATCAACTTTACCTTCTCCAAGGCATCCTTCACTAAATCAATTCCATATAACCTAGCCTTGCCGGGCTCAAACCATCCGATGGGCGAACAATATTATCGTCGACCATATAAAGCCTCAAATGGAGCCATCTAAATCCTGGATTGGTAACTGTTGTTATAAGAAAACTCGGGCAAAGTCAAGAAACAATCGCACTATCATCCAAAGTCACACATGCTCTAAGCATATCCTCCAGGATTTGAACTATCTGCTCCGACTGCCCGTCGTTCTGCGGATGAAAGGCGGTGTTGAGCTCTACCCAGGTACCGAATTCTCTTTGTACTGCTCTCCAAAAATATGAAGTGAACTGAGGGCCTATATCTGAAATGATGGTAGCAGGTACACCATGCAACCGGATAATCTGCTGAATGTAAATCTGGGCTAACCTCTCTGAAGAGTACGCAGTCACAATCGGAATAAAGTGTGCTGACTTGGTTAGCATGTCAACAATTACCCAAACAGTATCAAACTTCCTCAACGTCAGTGGCAACCCAACTACAAAACCCATAGTGATCTACTCTCATTTCCACTCCTGTATTACCATCTGCTAGAGTAGGCCACCTGGCCTCTGGTGCTCATACTTAACTTGCTAGCAATTTAGACACCTAGCTACATACTCAACTATGTCCTTCTTCATCTATCGCCACCAATAATGATTCCTCAGGTCGCGATACATCTTTGTAGTACCAGGATAAATAGAATACCGAGAGCTGTGTGCCTCCTCTAGAATCTTCTCCCTCAATCCATCAACATTAGGAACACATAAGCGACCCTAGAGTCGTAGAACCCAATCATCGCCGATAGTAACCTCCTTGGCACCACCATGTACTATCGTCACTCTAAGAACCAGAAGGTGCGGATCATCGTACTAACGAGCCTTGATCCGCTCAAATAATGAATATTGAGCCACAACACATGCAAGAACTCGACTAGGATCTAAATATCCAACCTCACAAGTTTGTTAGCTAATGACTGAATTTCCAAAACAAATGGCCTCTCCTCCACTTAAATGAATGCCAAACTACCCATACTCTCGACCTTTATGCTCAAGGCATCCGCAACCGTATTTGCCTTACCTTGATGATAAAGGATGGTGATATCATAGTCCTTTAGTAACTCAAGCCACCTGCACTACCTCAAATTAAGATCCCTCTACTTACACAAATGTTGCAAGCTATGAGGATCGGTGTAAACTTCACAGGACACCCCATAAAGATAATGCCTCGAGATATTAAGAGCATGAATTGTCGCGGCCAACACCAAATCATGTACAAGGTAATTCTTTTCATGGGTCTTCATCTTACGTGAAGCATAATCAATAACTCGCCCCTCCTGCATCAATACACAACCCAGACCAACGCGTGAAACGTTGCAATACATAGTATACATCCCTGAACCAGAAGGCAACGCTAAAATTAGTGTTGTAGTCAAAGCTGTCTTGAGCTTTTGCAAGCTCACGTCGCAATCATAGGACCAGCGGAATGGAGCACCCTTCCGTGTCAATCTAGTCAAACGTGTTTCAATAGATGAGAAGCCCTCCATGAACTGACAATAATAACATGTTAACCCTAAGAAGCTCCTGATCTTGGACGTTGTGGTAGGACGAGGCCAACTTTAGACTGCCTCGATCAACTAGGGATCTACCTTAATACCCTCACCTGATACAACATGTCCCAAGAAGGCCAAAAAATCTAACCAGAACTAACACTTGGAGAACTTAACATATAGCTTCTGTTCCCGCAAGGTCTGAAGCACAACTCTCAAATGTTGCTCATGCTCCTCTATACAACACGAGTAGATCAATATTTCATCAATGAAGACAATGAAAAATGAGTCAATATATAGCCTGAACACCTGGTTCATTAAACCCATAAATGTCGTCGGGGCATTGGTCAAGCCCAAAGACATCACTAGAAACTCATAGTGGTCATACCTAGTCCGAAAGGCCGTCTTCGGAACATCTGAAGCATAACTCTTCTGCTGATAGTGGGTAAGTCGATCTTAAAGAACACCTTAGCACCCTGCAACTGGTCGAATAGATCATTAATACACGGCAATGGGCACTTATTCTTAATGGTAACTTTGTTCACCTGGCGGTAATCAATGCAGATCCACATACTCCCATTTTTCTTTTTCACGAATAACACCGGTGCACCCCAAGGCGATACACTCAGCCTGACGAACCCCTTTGCTAGCAACTCCTCAAGCTTCCCCTTCAACTCTTTCAACTCCTTCAGAGCCATGTATTACGTTTTAATAGAGATAGGCTGGGTGCCTGGTGTCAAATCAATACTGAAATCGATATCACTATCTGGCAGCATGCCTGGTAAATTAGAAGGGAACACATCGAAGAACTTCCGCACCACGGGCACTGAATCGATCGTAGGAGTCCCTATAGCAGTATCCCGAACATAAGCTAGATAACCCAGACAACCCTTCTCGACCATGTGTCAAGCCTTCACGAAAGAGATAACCCGACCAAATGCACTAATAGAAGGCCTCTACTCTAATCTAGGCAACTTTGGCGTCGCTAAGGCAATAGTCTTAGCATTGAAATCAAGAATGGAAATGATACAGAGAATAATAGTCCATGCCTAGGATGACCTCAAATTTGGTCATGTCAAGCAACAGAAGATCCGCTCTGGTCTTGTAACCACAGAAAGTCATAATACAGGACTAGTAGACCCGATCCATAACAACAGAATCGCCCACGGGCGTGGACACATAAATAAGAGCACCCAAGGACTCACGAGGGACATCCAAATAATGAGCAAATAGAGAATAAACATATAAATATGTAGACCCTAGATCGAATAATACTGAAGCATCCCTGACGCTAACAAAAATAGTACTTATCATCACAACATCTGAGGCTACTACATTTGATGTGGCTGAGAAACATAGAACCTAGCTGGAGTGCCACCTGCCTGGCCTCCACCTCTAGGGAGATCCCTACCCACTTGCCCTCCACCTCTAGAAGGCCAGACAACCAGTGCGGGAGCTGGTGTTGTAATCATGGGTTGATGGCCCTGCTACATCGCCTTGCCCTGAAACCTGGGGTAAGATCTCCTCATATGACCAAACTCCCTGCACTCTTAGAAACCTCTCGGTGCAAAAGATGACTGATACTGGGGACCTGAATACCCAGAAAAGGGCTTGAATAGCCGGTGGACAGTGGGAGCTCTTTGGAATGGGTCTGAAATAGGGCCTCATAGGTGCACCCTGAAAAGGCGATGATGCTGAATAAGTGGGTCTGCCCCCAGACGGGGCACCGCTGAATCCTTCAGAATGCTGAGGCCTCTTCTGCCCTATCGTATACAATCGTCCCTGGATGTGGATACTCTCAATCCATTGAGCTATCTCCATCACCTGTTCATAGGGAGTCCTCATCTCCACCTCTCGGGCCATAGTAACCTGAATACAATTGCAAGCCCACAATAAATCTTTGCATTTTCTTTGCATCTATGTGGAGTATCATAAGTGCATGGCGGAACAACTTAGAAAATCTCGCTTCATAATCGATCACATACATATGACCCTGCTAGAGCCACTTTAACTAGCCCTGTAGATTTTCCCTCTGAGAGGGTGGAATATATCTCTCCATAAAGAGACATGTGAACTGATCCAAGTTAAGGGAGGCGAACCTGTTGGCCTACTAATACTCTTATAGTGTGTTGGAGGCGAATCTGCGGACCCTTCCCTCCAACTGAAATATGGTGAAGTCCACCCTGTTAGACTCTAATACTCTTATAGTATGTTGTATGTCCCTACAATGATCAATAAATTCCTAAGGTCCTCATTCCGCTCATCGTGAAAGGCAGGAGGATGTAGCCTGGTCTATCTATCAAACAGATTATGCAGCTTGCTGGCTATCTGGTCTGGGCTCTAGTACAGCCGCTGAAACTGGCTGGGCTCTGCCCATATGTAATGCACCTAGGGTTTGATATATGGCAACAACGTGCCTTGGAGCTTAAGCAATGAGAGTCTGTGCTTCCCTTCCTACCTGAGATGTGGCTGGGTCCACTGGAAATAAATCAGTATGTGTCATAGAGTCCATGAACCGCAGCATATGACCCATGATTGTCACGCCCTGAACATGGGGCGATACCGGCACCCGGTACCTCAACTATCCGTGCATACCAACGTGCGACTAAGGGACTAGGAACATATAATGTCATACTTTGGCCATGGGCCACATTGCAAGGAATTTGTGAAGCAAATTATAAAACTGATCAGAAGTTAATGCTGACTAAACATCAATATAAAGCTGGGGCGACAAGGCCATCATAACTACTACAGTTGACAAACTAACAAAATATACATATAAGGCCTACAAACCCAACATATTGCACTAACTAACAGGATATGTTTACAAGCTTCTACTAATAGATGTACTATAATCGGAGCAGGCCCAGACCTACCCATATCCTATATACATATATACACAAAATGTATACAAAACTCTAGACCCGAAAACTCCGAAAGACATAGAGTTTACCGATAAATCTGAACTCGGGAAACACCTTCTGAGAAGGTCTACCCGTCTGTCTATGTGAACATGCATGCATGAAATGCAGCATCCCAAGTAAAAGGGATGTCAGATTGAAATAATGTACCAAGTATGCAAGGCAATAAAATAACTGAAAGTTGAAACTGAACTGATAATATAATAACTGAATGTAAGGAGTCAAAGATGATCTGGAGATATACTTACCTACTGATACTGACTCAACTCTCTCAATATAGTAAATAAAATAGATGCCCAGCCCTATAAGGCTCAGAACGTGTAACTGCGCCGCTGTAGTAGGCTCGCTCATAGGCGCTCGGCCACAATAGACTCGGTATATAACTTACCATTTGATTTGAGGTTGCCCAATAGGGGCTTGTCCACCGATTATAGATCGACGGTGGTGCAAATACTATAATACTGTATATATATATATAGACCCTCTGCTCTCTTGACTGGAAGAATACAATACTCAATTGAATATAAAGTCCCGATAAGGGAGAATACTGTAATTTATGGGAGTGGGATAATGTACATAAGTTCAGGGATATCAACTTCTTTTTATGCCTTGTTATCAAACTCATATAGTTACGAGATCATGCCAAAATGAAGGAAGGACTTAGTCTTAACAACCTGAACCGATTCTCTTAGAATTTGCAATTCACGCTTTACAGAATCAACAACTAACAATCGATTATCTTAGAATTTGGTATGGAATTTTTTGCTTTCTTACTTACTCACAATCAGCCCACTCTATTTACACAAGAGATTCAATTTGATTTGTAAGGCACACATGAATTTACATTCCAAAAACGTGAAGTAACTTGATGGCATGTAGTATCTTGCTAATTATAGAAAGCCTTTAGTGGATGTGGCCCACTTGGTGGATGACTAAGCCACCCTAATCCCTCAAAATATACCATCTACGCAAGACTTAAGAGTCACTTAAAATGTGATGGGGTTCTTCCACATTTTTTGGGGGTGGGGGGGTTAATCTTTATCCGATAATTCTTTAGTTAATTAGGTAATATCTCGTTACCCAATAATTGATCAATTACCCATATAATCAAGAATTATCTCAAATTACTTAAAATACTATTCATTTTTAACATACTTTACGTATCCTACTATCGTGGTCATTGGGTACCTTATATGGTACTAGTCTATAAATATCGGGTATGGTAGCTCGGACCGTATTTTATCCCAAATCGACAACCTTCAACGAAACTCATTTTCTTTGATTCGTTTACCCTTTATCTTTCCCGGTACTTACTTATCGCTTGCTATAAATAGCTAAATGCTTATAATCTCAAGATAATCCCATCCCCCAGTCTATGTCAATTAACTGAAGACGAAATTTTAACGTACAAAAATGTGAGATGTAACAATGTTCTTCTAGAATCCTCATGCGGATATAAAATTCGTTGGGGCTGGCTTAGCCGTAGGTACCTCTCCATGCTCCTCAATAATAGGATCCTCCATAGGATCCACTGGTGGCACAGTAGGAGCAACTCTAGGATGCCTTTATCCTCTAGCAAGAGCTGGAGCCCTGCCTCGGCCTCTAGCAACAAGGGGTGTAGCTCACCCATCGCCGGGTACATCTGGTGCACGCCTTCTCACCATCTGTGAGAGAATAAGAGAAATATACTTAGCATAACATCAACTGCATGATAGGAGATGAAGAAAGAGAAGTTTTCTAATACCCCGTAGCCTCTCGAAGATAAGTATAAACGTCTTTGTACCGATACGCAAGACTCTATTAGGACCGCTCATGACATGTGAAACCTATGTGAACCTAGAGCTCTGATATCAAGCTGTTATGGCCCAATTCCCACTATAGGCCGTAATGGCGCCCAACGTCGCTGCTAGGAAAGCCAACAGTGAACTACCCATTTAATTTCTTATTTTAATATTTTTAAAGTCATTAATTTTTATTTAATGCGGAAATAATTAGTAAGTGCTCATAGTAATGTAAAGTATAAACTAACAGGAAAGAAATATAGTAAATTAAATAATCAAAACCCAGGAGTGTCTACTAGAATTCTAAAAATCTGGTGTCACAAGTTCATGAGTGTCACACCTCCTTTTTACACCCCGAAAGGGTATATAAAGGAGTTTTTCCAATTAAAGTGACAATAATCGAAACAGAATTATTTATTCAAATTCAGAGTCGTCACTTGGGATAATTTATGGTGTCCCAAGTCACCGGTTTAAAATCCCGAATCAAGGAAGTTTAACTCTGTTTTATAATTCGCGAAACACAGAAATCCAGGTAAGGAATTCTGTTAACCCGGGAGAAGGTGTTAGGTATTCCCGAGTTTCGTGGTTTTAGCACGGTCATTTTAATCATACCTGCTTAATTAAAATGTCTAATTACTCGTTAAGAACCTATGTACATTTTTACCTCTTACCGCTTTTAATTAAGAAATTAACCTGAAACGAGTCACGCGTACGTGCACTCATTTTGTTCGGTGCGTCAAGAATCATGTCACGTGTACGTGTCCACAATTCTTAGCACTTAGTTATTTAGGAAAAAGCTTGGCCAAAGTTACACGAACGCATACCTTGGTTTTAAGTTTAGAAAAATCATAATTATGTTACGCAAAGGTATACATAATCACAATATTCGATTAATTAAGGGTGTGCCTAAAACATTTCTACGAATGTTCAAAATTATTAATTCCTAAGTTTGAGATCAAACATGAAGATTTAATAATTATGGAAATAATTTTTGGTAGTCATTATACTAATTAAACCAAAAGGATTAAGTATCTTAAACGAAAGATGTGATCAGTTCTATCCTAAACCAAATCCTCCACATTTACTCTTGCTAGAAACACTAGAAAAAGCATGAATAAATACAACAAAGAACCCAAAATGATCTGCAATTTGATATTAAGTTTTCTTTTAGATTTTTCCAATATTTCATAAACATTCATGAAAGAACAGCGAATAAATTTTCTGTTACTTGGTTTTCCCGTCCGTAAGATTTCCCTACATGCACATCAAATAAATCAAAATCCATATCCATTAGTAGTGAATTCAATTTATCGTTTCAACATAGGCACATCAGTAAGAAAATCAAAATCCACGGCAAATCAGGATATGAACTAATGAAATTTCTTCAACAAATATCACAAGCAAACACATAAACAGAGATTCAAACAATTCGTGCTCGTTTATCATCTCGGAGATTTAGCCAGGAGGATTCAATGATCACGCAATCAACAAAAAATATAAACTCGCATCAAAGGGAAGTTAAACATAATCTTCGAAATAACTGCTTATTTAATCCATTTTTCAACGACTCCTATACAGCTCGATCCACTTCAAACAAGCTTAAATAAAGAAGAGATACATGGGAATAAACCTGTAGAGCCAAAATTTGTAACAGTAAAGGATTCAATGAAAAATTCGACTTTAATTCACAAAATTATAATGAGATACAGCACATGAATCAAACAGAGAACCACGAAATCGACTTCGAACGGCAACTCAAATCAATAAACCTCCCAACGAGAATCCAAAAGAAGAATGAAACCTTTATTTTTGAATTTTTCTAACCTTTGAAATAAACTAAGAAAGATGAAAGAACTGATTTTTTTTGTATTTTTATATGTTCTCTATGGAATTGAAAGGAAACCTGTACGGAAAATCCAAACACTGAGAACGAAGCCTCCTCTGTCCGTATCCCTCTATTTCTCTTTCAATTTAAATTCTGGCTGTTTCCCCTAGCCTCCAAGAGTTGTTGCTCTATTTTCTTCCATGTCTATGTAAGGTCGGCTCTTAGGTGAGAGATCAGAGTTACGGTGGCGATGGAAATTTTTTTAAGGGGAACTAGGGTTCCGGCGGCTGAGGAGGAGCGGAACGCTGCTGGGGTTTTAAGTTCAGGGATCGGCGTTGCTTCTTCTACTGAAGAAGAAGATGGTAGGTGTGGTCTTAGGTTGTCAACGATGAAGAAGAACGGCGGGGGTGGCGATGGCTGGAAAACAAATCTGTGGGTGTTAGTCGATGGTGTGAGATTGGTGTTGGAGAAGAAAAGCTTTTATTTTTCGTTGATTTTTGGTGAAGGAGATTGGGGTCAGCAGCTGATGATTTCTTATAAAGAGGGGGGTCTTTTTGGAGTTGTCGCTGTAGCTTTTTTTTTAGGAGAAATTAGGTCTCTTCTATATAGAGGGAATTAGGGTATTGGGTATTGGGCTAATGGGCTAATCCGAAAATTGTGCCTAAAATTGGGCTATAAGACTCTTAAAATTATGGTCCAACACCTTAGTTAACTCCCTTTAATATAAGATTAAAATACTACAGAATGCAAAAACTAATCCTAATTAATTAAACTAAACTATATTAAATATGAAACTACTTTTTTGTATTTTCAAGATTATATAAAGATAAAATAAGGTACTATTTTTGTATTTTTTAAAAAATTTATGAATGGTACATAAACTAAAAGTAACTAGATAAAATATTTTTGTAATTTTTATTTTTGTTATAAAATAAAATAAAATAGTTAAAACTAGTTGAAATAGCGATATCAGCCCTAAACTAAATAGATTACGCTAAAATGTGTAAATTCTTGGGGAGGGTCAAAAACTACATTTCTACAGCTGCCCCTCTTTGACTGGAAACGCAAGGGGTTTTCTGACAAAGAACGACGAGACAGGTTTTTTGACCCGACCCTTATTTAGAGAGACCAAAAACTAATAGAAAGGAGAATGTGAAAGAGCCCTGATATCTGAGCTACCTACATATCCTTGGCTATAAAGGAATCAGGCCACATATAGTTCAGAAGTAGGAACAACGATGGAGTATACTGAGGTGAAGAGCCGATTGAGGTGACGTTCCATCGAGGTTCCGATCCACGATCCTTTTATTATATCAAAATCAAAAATGAAAAAGACCAACTAAGCCTGTCAACTATGAGTTACGAGATTCCTATCTATAAGTCTTCTGAAGCTTGATCTTGAGTCTTGAATGGTTCTTCATGCAGACTTTAGATTTAAACCTTGACGCTTGCTAGTTGCAGGTGCTAGTTCATTCTTCTTCAGCTTTTCGGATCAAGACCAGACATGTAGCGCTCGTGACTTCAACCACGTATTGAGCAGTTCACATCTTTTCCTGCTTCTGCATTTTGGATTCACTTGCCTCTTTTTTTCTTTTCTTTCTTTTTTCTTGGATTAAGACTTCTTCTTTTGCCATCTCAAACCCCCGTGCCTCGAGGTGAAAACCTTATTCTTCAGGAAACTCGTGCTACCTTTGATTTGAAACTTGAAATGAATTGTGAAATGACTTCCCCCATTCTCCAGGTGGGTGCCTACTACTGACTGGAAACTTGAAATAAATTCTCTTGTTTTCCAGGTGGGCGCCTGATGCTTAAACTTTGAGATGAATTCTCTTTTTTTCAAGTGGCACCTGCAACTTAAACTTGAAATGAATTGCCTTATTTTCCAGGTGGGCGTCTACAACTTAAACTTGAAATGAATTCCTTTGTTTTCTAGGTGGGCGCCTGATGTTAGAACTTGAAATGTTTCCCTTGTTTTCCAGGTGGGCGCCTAATGCTAAAACTTGAAATGAATTCCCTTGTTTTCCAGGTGGGCGCCTGATGCTTAAACTTGAAATGAATTCCCTTGTTTTCCAGGTGGGTGCCTGATGCTTAAACTTGAAATGAATTCTCTTGTTTTCCAGGTGGGCGCCTAATGCTAAAACTTGAAATGAATACCATTGTTTTCCAGGTGGGCGCCTGATGCAGAAACTTGAAATGTATTCCCTTGTTTTCCAGGTGGGCGCCTGATGCAGAAACTTGAAATGTATTCCCTTGTTATTCAGGTGATGCTGAAACTTGAAATGTATTCCCCTGTTATTCAGGTGGGCGCCTGATACTGAAACTTGAAATGAATTCCCTTGTTATCGAGGTGGGCACTTGATGCTAAAACTTGAAATGTATTCCTTTGTTATCCAGGTGGGCGCCTGATGCTGAACTTTGAAATGCATTCCCTTGTTATCCAGGTGGGTGCCTGATGCTGAATCTTAAAATGAATTCCCTTGTTATCCAGGTGGGCGCCTGATGCTGAAAACTGAAAATGAATTCCCTTGTTATCCAGGTGGGCGCCTGATGCTGATATTGAAAATGAATTCCATTGTTATCCAGGTGGGCGCCTAATGCTGAACTTTGAAATGAATTCCCTTATTTTCCAGGTGGGTGCCTGTCATTACAACAAAACAGACAAAACAAAAGAAACTTTTCTTCCCCAGTTTGATACTGGGAACATCTGTGAGTGTTAATCGAATCATGTTATTCAAAAGAGCTATAAGAATTTAAAAGCTAAATCCCATTATCTAGGAGGGCCCTAAAAATTAAAATTAAATTTCATTATCTATAAAGGTCTTAAAAACTTAAAACTAAACCCCATTATCCAGGAGGGTCCTGAGGACTTGAAATTAAACCCTATTATCCAGGAGGGCCCTGACAACTTGAACTTAAATCCCATTATCTAGGAGGGTCCTGAAAACTTGAAATTAAATCTCATTATCTGGGAGGGTCCTGAAAACTTAAAACTACATCACATTATCCACGAGGGTCCTGCAAACTTGAAATTAAATCCCATTATCCAGGAGGGTCCTGAAAACTTAAAACTACACCCCATTATCCAGGATGGTCCTGAAAACTTGAAACTAAATCTCATTATCTAGGAGGGTCCTGAGAATTTTAAATTAAATCCCATTATCCAGGAGGGTCCTGAGCACTTAAAACTAAATCCCATTATCCAGGAGGACCTTGAAAACTTGAAACTAAATTCCATTATCCAGGAGGATCCTGAAAACCTGAACCTAAATCCCATTATCCAGAAGGGTCCTGAACACTTAAATCTAAATCTCAATATCCAGGAGGATCCTGTAGGAGGATCCTGAAAATCTGAAACTAAATCCCATTATCCAGGAGGGTCCTGAACACTTAAAACTAAATCCCATTATCCAGGAGGGTCCTGAAAACTTGAGAATGAACTTACCTGAGCCATGCTCTCTCCCTAGAGGATCTCTGCAGAACAATCAAAATTCCTTGCCCCTGAACCATGCTTTCCTCATGGAAGGTTCTTGCATATCGAACAAATTTTCTTTCCCCTTCTCAAACCGCCTTTGTGCTGACAAAATATGGGCACGACACTTGAAAAATTCAAGCTTCCAAGCTTTGATTTGGACATAGTCTTCGTCCCTATTTCAAACAAAGAAACTTTGTGAGTTTAAACATGGTGGTTGGTTTGTGGCCTTGATATTGAGGGCGATTGCTCCTTCACTTCCCATGATAACTTTGATTTCAACTCGAAAGACCTTGCTTGTTTATTGACTAATCACTTTCTCTGTCACCCTTTATCATAGAAAATACCTTTGATCCGTTTAAACCCAATGCCCTCTATTTGTTGCATTTTGCTCATGAATTTACATTTAACGAACCTTTGCATTTCATATGAATCCCAAAGCACGTTGATTGTTACTAACTAAGTGCGCTACTATTCTTTCCTGACTTATGCCACTTTGATGTGCTAGCCAGATTCCGTTTTGTGCAATTGGAAAGTTGGTAGCAAATTTTGAAATCATTTCTCACTTGTTCTAGCCAAATAGACTCAAGAAGAGGAAGTAAATAAAACAAAAGGAATGGAGTAAGGGACAATGGAAAAAGATGATACCTAACAAGAAAATTACAAAGTAGAAACTTATCAGATGTGGATACCAACTCTAATGACCATGACATGCACCTTTAGATTAAGTGGCATAATCTGTCAACCAAGAGTAATGTTAAACTCTTGTTGTACCTCTGAGTCGTGCAATTGGGCTTCAATACTCCAATTATCCTATCTGATTCACGGTCCTTATTCGACTTGTATTGACCGAAGGTTTTTCACCATCAAACCTCTCTCATTTTGTTCTTTTTCTCAACTTACCGTCGCCTTATGGTACCTTTCCCTTGTTTCACGTTCCTTGTAGCTTAATTAATCCCCTATGTGTCGGGATCTGAACCGTGGTGATGCTCTTCTACAGCTTCTTCTACATAGGATCCGTAACTTCTGGAATTGAAAAATAAAGCTTTTCCAAGCCCGAACAAGATCAAAAGAACTGATTTCATTGATAAGATTCTCTCATTTTTTGCTGATTCTGTAGATGACAAGGCATTAATCATGATAGAAATATCATATGCTCCTATCATGTCTGACTCGGCACTCTCAAAGATTATCTGGGAGGTCTTTTTTGGACTGTAATATGGCTTTTGGACAAGGTTAGAAAGAAAGAATATCATAAAGGCTCGAAATAACTAAGACAACAGGGTTAATTTATCTACAACTTTTGGAATCCATTATAAAAACTTTGCCCCAATTTCTAAAACAAGGGAATTTGATTCTTTTTTTTCTGTTTTTCTCTTTGAAATTGAATTTCTAAGAAAGACTGCCCCACTCTCAACTTCGTAGGATTATGAAATATTTTATTTGGTGTGACCGAACCGTAAGGTTGCCTACGTATCTTATGGTGATAAGAATCAGGTCGAACATAGTTCAAAAGACTACTTTTTGTTACTATTTGCCTTTTTCCCCTTTTTTTTCTTTTTCTCTGTTTTTTCTTTATCTCTATTTTTTTCTTCTTTTTTTTTTTGAATTTTCCTTTTGAAATGAACTTTCTAAAATAAACATATGGGGTCATGAACTTTTTTTTTCGTATGACTCTAACTTGGTTCTAAAAGAGGGGAGGTCAAAGAAATCAGTATAGGCTCAAAAGAGTATCGAATGGTACAAGTATTTGGGTAGCTGAAAGAGGGCCTCCCAATCCTTGAAAATGCCAAATACAACACATGCAACTTGAAATGAAAAAGGAAGAGCACACACAATATTTCTTTTGTAGCTTCGACATTGATATCACTGATATGCCTTGCACTTTTCTTTAGTGCCTTGTTAAGTACAAGACTCTTGTTGGGTGATTCCCTCTTCATAATGGATATCCTCCGTCATTTCGGAGCAAACTCTCTTGACTTTATCTTGTAAATTGAGGTGCACTTGAACTCAAAACTACTCGCTTCAAATTATCTGGGATGCACCCTCCATTAACGACTTCTTGTCATCTTATTAACTTCTAAAATTATCTTCCCCACACAGTTCGGGCTTTAAATGATCTCAAAATGTCCAAATCTGTGCGTAATTCCATCAAATGTCCCTATCATATTCAAAATTGCTTCATTGCTTCATGATTAAACAAAATTTTAAGACAAGGCTGAGAATTACGCGTGCATGTAATGTCACTAGAGTTAGCAGGAAAGGAACTATAAAAGGAAAAAGAAGAACTAAACAAAAAATAACTAGAAATAACAGAAAATAAAAAATTGCATTAGACAGACAGTGAAAGGGTTTGAACAACAAAACAAACAAAACACACTAGGATTACGACCTTGGAAAAACCTAAATAACACTAAAAGGGGTACTACGACTAAATGAACTAGGCAAAATAAAAGGATAGAAGGGTTTGAGTCACAAGACAATATCTGGATTACAACCCTGAAATAACCCAGACAACAGAAATGACAACAAAATAAACCACCCGGACTCCTCCCCAGGTAACCAAGAAGGGAGCGTCTTTCCAATTACCAATCTCGACATCTTAGCTAATGAGTTCCACATCAATATTACTAATACCATTACCAATTTCAATTACATTGACCTCAGCAAATAGCTTTTGGGTCCCTTTTGCCAACTCGTTCTTAAGATCAACTTTTGGAACTGAGAATGATAGCGCTGAAGACTTTGCAATAAATGGCCCTCCAGGAAGCTCAGAAGAGTTCTCATATTCATTTTCAAAACAAATCATGCCCACCATATGCTTCTCATTATGAACTGGCAAGGAACTTTGGCTAGTATCCGCTGCACCTGGATTTTGCACGGTAATGTCACCTGCATTAACAAGCTTTTGGACTGCTCTTTTCATATGCCAACACTTTTCTATACTGTGCCCCGGGGGATTTGAGCAATATGCGCACCTCTAAGAATAATCAAAATTCTCCGGAAGGGGATTCGGCATTTTTATCTGAATTGGCTTCAACATGCCTGATTGCCTCAATCTTTGGAACAAGCTAGCATATGATTCTCCAATAGGAGTGAGAGACTTTTCTCTTTGTTGCTGACTTTTCATTTTGTACTCCGGCCTCGAATGGAACCTCTTGCGGGCAGGTGGTTGATATGCTTATAGAGGTGGGTAAGACATTTGTGGAGATGGTGCAAGACATTGCGGGTCTTGTGGATGTGGAGTATATGGCGGTGCATTGTGGATGGAGTACTGAAAAAGTGAAGTATGAATTTGGGGAATTTATGGAGAGAAGTAGCATTGAGAAGGATTCTCTGGAGCGCAGGGATATCCATGGGGTCGATATTGAGGCTGAAAGCATTAAGCAGGAATGCCCATTAGATCTTGTCGTTGGCGTGGCTCAACAACATCTTTTCTATTTCTCTTTCTTCCACCCAAACTTACTGAGATGTTCTGAATGTCTTATGTAGTATCTTTCAAT
This sequence comes from Nicotiana tabacum, assembly GCF_000715075.1. Taxonomy (NCBI): domain Eukaryota; kingdom Viridiplantae; phylum Streptophyta; class Magnoliopsida; order Solanales; family Solanaceae; genus Nicotiana; species Nicotiana tabacum. The sequence continues at coordinate 119,251,264 of NC_134087.1, forward strand.
GCAGAATAACTCATGAGTTTGCCTGACTTGATTTCTTCCTCTACCATCTCCCCCATTTGTACCACATCATTGAAAGGTTTACCCCAGGCCAGGATCAAATGACTGAAGTAGGTGGGCTCCTGGGCTTGTAGGAAAAGCTCAACCATTTCTTCTTCACCAACCGGAAGGCTGACCCAAGCAGCTTGTTCCCTCCATCTGAGCCCAAACTCCCTAAAACTTTGCTCGGGTTTCTTTTCCATCTTAGACAGGGAGGGGCGATCTGGGATAATGTCTAGATTGTAATGAAAGTGTCGAACAAAATCTTGAGCTATGTCATCCCATGTATGTCACTTCTTGACATCTTGACGAGTATACCATTCTAAGGCTGCCCTACTGAAACGCTCACTGAAATACGCTATCAACAAATCATCTTTTCCCCCCAACACCTCTCATTTCATTGCAATAACCCCTCAGATGGGCTACTGGATCTCTACGCCCATCATACAAGTTAAACTTTGGAATTTTAAACCCCGCGGGCGGATAAACATCATGGAACATACACAAGTCATTGTAAGACATATTAATCTGATTTCCCATCCCTTGCATGCTCCTTAAGGACTGTTCTATACCTTTCAGCTTCCTGGATATCTCATCTCGCCTTTCTTTTCCTATGAACTTTTTATTTTCAACATGAGCCTCATTCTGAGGGCTATGATCATATGAGTCTGGGACCCGGTGGGCCAGCTCTGGGGGGTAGTATTGGGCATCAAAGAGGTTGAACTGGTGTTCACTATTGGACCTGAGGAGAGGTTGTTGAGAAGTTGTAATCATGGAGGTAGTGGATATGACAGGAGAGCTATTTTTGGGAAAGGTAGTTGGAGGACGAACGATGGAGCTACTAGGGAGGTTGGGAAAGTTGTGATAATCGGGAAAATATGGAGAGTATGGTGGATGATCTGACACTATGTTTGGAGCTTGGGTAAGGGTAGCATCTAGGATGCTAGGTGGTGGTGAGGGTGGTGCCTTCCCAGCCATCCAAGATTGATACATGTCCGCCATGTGTTGTCTTAACATCCGTAACTCCTCAACCAACCCAGTGTCATGTTCAACCAATTGTTTTTTGGCACCAGTATCAACCAACTCAATTCTGTTGTCATCTGTCATTGTCATGCGACTTTATATTGTAGAGAAAAGTTACCACTTTAAGAACCACAAACCAACCACCCTTCTGCTTTATGAAGATAACAAAGAGGAAAAAAATGAATTCATCGCGTTAGCGTTAGGGCATTTAACATAAGATAATCTCACATTATGTGCAATGCACCTAGTCACAGTTATCGGTTCTAAAAATAACTTCGAGGGTATGAAGGTCATATGGCATCATCCCAATTTGTTCATTTCAATCTTCTCTTTCTTTCTTTTCTAGCACTTCTTGGCTTGCTCATTTTTCTTCCTCTTTTTTTCTAATTATAACTCTTAACTCTCCTCTCATTTCTCACATCCCAAAATTTCATCTTTTTTGTTTTCTTTTTGTTTCCTTTTTTTGTAATAAAATAAAAAAATGATTCGATCAAACCCTATTTAGGTTGCCTACGTATCATGACGCCGTATGAATCAGATCTTTGCATAGTTCGGAAAAAGTAATGGATAAATTAAACTAAAAAATAAAAATCTTTGTGGATTATTCATTATAACTTTTTTTTTATTTTCAAATACAAAATAGAAAATATGATAACAAGAGACTCAACTCAACTACACTACGACAAACTCCGACGCCAACTAAAAGAATCATTACTACTGAACATGACTATAAAGTACAAGACAACATAAAAAGAAACAGCCTCAAAACATAAAAAATCTCCTTAAGCAACTCTTGGATGCAACAGTCCTGACCAGACGGTCCCGGGGTGTTTGTCATGCTCAAACTCCGGTAAGTAGATCCACACCTGTATGAGA